>NW_015653519.1:1534643-1543321 GCF_001515625.1 Sinocyclocheilus rhinocerous | reverse complement strand
CCGATCTACCTAAATGCATTTATGTTCGCGCGAATCATTCGTGATCCAGCCTCACCTACAGAAGAAGTGAGTATAAGGTTCTTTTATGAATCTTTGCAACTCGCCTTTCCTAATAACGTGCTAGTTAGCAAGTTCCGCGGCTAAAGTAAACCGTATCATGAGAACAACTCGTCACCCCACGGAAGAGAGGGGCGGAGTCAGCAAAGCTCATTAGCATTTAAAGAAAATGGACTAAAACGGCTTGCTGAAAACAGAGCTGATTTTGACAGGGTAAAAAGGGTGTTGTTTTACACTACCATTGAGAAATTTTAAGCAAAGTATGTTATAGACTTTTCATTAAGAAAAAGGAAAATGGGCATCCGATGACCCCTTTAAAAGAGTTTACAGTTACAGCAGATGCAGTAAATTTCTGTTTGTTCTGCTTTAGTTATCTCTAAACATTTGTGACATTTGGATGGAACGCCGTCAGTATGCAGTATGTCAGTAAGACTTATGGCAGCAGTCAGAAGAATGATTTCTAGGTTGCACCTCTGAATGATTTTCTTAGTGACAGAAATTACAAGGCATGAAAGGTTAGTGTGAAAAACAAGATGATTAAAAACATTCAGGGCTTCGCTAAAAAAATTCAGAAGCCTGCACACGGAGAAAAACAGAGAGAGGGAGAGAGAGAGACAGCAGAGGGGTTGTTGTTAATGAGCAGTAATGTGGTGTGTTATATAAGTGTTCTGTGTGTAATTCGGTTGACATGAGAGAACAGACTGACATAAACACTACAACACACACACACACGAACACTCATTCACACACAGTGTGCTCGTTCTATTTATCCCTGTCTCACCTCATTCATTTCTCTTTTTCGGTCTCTCTGATGTAGTGGGTGTCCTGAGTGCATCTATTTGTTTGCACACACACTATTATGCAGTGGCACCAAATTGGGATATGCAACACAATGTAAAGGGGGACACCAAAATCATGTCCTGGATCTTTGTATTCTGGCTATATCTGTTTTTTTTTTTTCTTCTGAATTTAAATAAAAAATATATATTTAATTATATTATGGATATTTTGCTGATGCTGTTTTTTTTGTTTGTTTTTTTGCTCAGTCATATCATATTCAACAGTGGTTTTAAATTGTTCCTATTGTTTTCAGTGTTAAAATCCTTTATCCTATGCCAGTTTATTGTGCAGATACAACTATATGGTCTAAAACATACTCGACACAAGCATGTGAGACACATGCAAAAGCTTCTAGCTATTCAAGCTCAATTTTTACTCATCGTTTAGAATGCATTTAATAACTCAAGTACATGTTACATTTTCAACATCTCCGCAAAGAAATGGCAGGCACGTTCATAGAACGTCTTCTAAAGTATATTTCTGGTCTTTCAAAGGTTGACTTCCTGAAAAGTGAAAACACTGGCTCTGTAGTGCTGTCAAAACATTGTTCTGTTGGCTTGAGCAACCTTCTGATTCAGCCGGTGCATGAGTTTGGGTGGGACTAACTGTAAATTGGTAAAAATAGATGGAGGCAGGATGGGAAAATTTCTCTACTTTCATACTATATTAGTCATTATTCACATTTTAACTGAAAATCACGTGATTACACAAACATCCTAGGTAATGAGTGGCTTGTTTGCTGAGGAAAATATTGGCACACGATAAGGACAGTTCTCAAGAACTAACATTGCTACGTCTGTGAGGGCCCCACTGACTGCCTCCAATATTTGCAAATAGTACAGAAGGTAATTTTTTCTAGTCTAGTTTTTTCGGCAACCATTTAAATGAAATCAGTTGATGTTGGCATAAGCAATCACCTAGAAACCACCCAGGTGCCGGATTACAAGAATAAAATTCTTTGTAACTGCTATTTTTTCATATAATTTTAAAAAGTTAAGAATATTTTGTATTGCCAAAAACTTTTCTTAAGAATATATGTATTTGTTTTAATCTTATGATTGATTTAAAGGCTGGGGTTATCACAGTCAACAAATCTAAAACTAAAACCATGAAAAATGTTTTTATTACGTGAAATAAAATAAATATCAACTGAAATTACTGATGTTAGAAAAAAACTTACAATTATTTAGTTTCAGCTAGTTGCAGAGGAGACATTTCTTAGTTATATTTAGTATAATTTGGTGTAATAAATTACTAAAAGTAAAACAAAAAATTAATATAAACTATAATGACATTTTTTAAAAAGCTAATTAAACGACACAACAAAATTGCTAAAACGTTCAAATTAAAACAAAAATGGAAAAAATATAAAAACCCATTTAAACTAAAAAAAAAAAACTTTTTATTAATCATACTAAAATAACACTGCTCAAGACAAAACAAAAAAGAATGTTCTTAAAAATCATTGTAATTATTGCTACTCTTATTTTTAAGCTTTTTTAATAAAAAGTAATTTTCAGAAGATTTAAAATATGTGGAGAATTAAAAGACAACTCAAAATGCTGAACTTGCGCTTATATGATTATTATGGTAATCTGCTAGGCCGAGTTGATCAGCGAGTCTTCGGCAAGAACCGCCAGATAACACCAAAACCTGCCATGTTCTTGAAAAGAAAAGGCATTGTGTATTACGAATGTTGTTGGCTCTTTGACGACCTGCTTTTGCTCCTCTTGTAGGAGAGGATTGTCGTGAATTTGGCCTCAGAACATGGCGATACACCCTGACAACCACCATGAACACCATAGCACTGTTGATGGGCAGTTTAGTGCAGACAATGTAAACATCTAATTGATTAATATTATTTTTCTCCACCCACCCTTAGTCTTATCCCACCCTGAAGGAGCAATTAAAAGTTCAGAATTTTGTAATGAAATGTTCATCATTATGAGTGTGGTCTTCAGGTGTCCACAGACTTTTGGCCTAATTCGTGTTGGACTCAGGGCAAGGCATGGCCCTGTCCACTCAAAACAAAGCTTTAGCTTTTGGTACGTCCTGGATGTTTTGCCCAGCGATGTGGCTGTGCGTGTATGTGCTTATCTTGGCTGTTATATCCACATGTTTGAACTTCAGTTGTTTGATTTTGGCTTCCATTCTCTCCAATTCCTTCCTGCTCTCGTTCTCATTCTCTCTCCGTCCACGGCTGAGTCAGCCTTTCATTCTGTCAGTCTGTTCCAGGACGTCTCTGAATATTTCCTGCCCACAGAGAGACAGGCGGGAACATGCACATTAACAGTGTGTGTGTTGGTGTTTGTGTGTGTATGGATGCTGTTTCATATATGTGTCTGCAGTCATTCTGTGTGTGTGATGTGCCCGGCGGGGCCGGCAGCAGTGGTGTGTAAATAAGAGTTCTATATTTAACTTCAGCTCACAAGTTGAGTTGCCCTCTGCTACAGCTGGGACACACACACACATACATGGGAAAGAAACTGCAGCCAAACCAGCAAGAGAAGCAAGCACATACTTTAACCTCGGATACCCTCTCCACCTTTTCTATAAACACAGAAATGCACACATTGTGTCCTGTTGAGAACACCATAATATTGCTATTATTTGTAGGCGTATATAGTCCAGGAGTCCCTAAGTCACATGCTGCCTGTAGTATGCAAAATTTTCAATTAATGATTCCAAATTGTGTGAGTCGATGGTTACTTGATATAGTTTCAATTTTAGATTTTTTCAAACCTCCATCCTCCATCCATGTTTTTTTGGCTGATACTGCCAACAATCCCTTGGACAGAGGAAAAGCAAGAGTTTGAAACTATTTTTTACATAATTAACGAGTAACATCTTTGATGTTATAGTATGTTGCAATACTAGCATACTGTTTTTATAAATACACTTAAGAGTACATTAACATCACTAGTGAATATATATATATATATATATATATATATATATATATATTTAGTGTTGATATGATATGATTTGATATAATGATATGATTTGTGATGCAGTCCTGGAAATATTCCTTTCTGACACATTTAAAGAAAAATGAGATGCAATAATGATTATTAACAGTATAATAATAAAATCATGTTGGATAAATATAATAATTAATAAATGATTACTTTAATTAAAAATGTAAATATAATTATACTTATTTTTAAATAATACAATAACAATTGTTGTTAGATAAATTAATTTATCAATAAAAACTAAAATAAATATTATTAATAATAACAGATAAATATAATCAATAATATATTCATAATTTAATTAACATAATATAAATGATTGTAACAATTATTTTTGATAAAAGAAAATTATAAAACTGAATAGCAATATTAATGTTAGATAAATATTATTAATAATAGTGTAATTAATTATAATGATATGAAAATATCTAATTAATTCATATTAAATAATAATAACTTGTTATGATAGAAAAATTTGCTAAAACTAAATATATGAATAGTAAATACAAATAGTAGAAGGGGACATAGGAGTAGTACTTTATTTATTATTTATTATTTTATTTTATTTTATTTTAAAGGAAGTGTGTTTAACTTATTTATTAAAAAAATTATCCCCTTAATGTATTTTAGAATTTTTGTCTAGTATAGATTTGAAACGTATTTTATAACTTTTTGTTAATTGTATACCTTGTGTAATTTATTCTGAGATCGCCATGAAAATAGCCTTGATGCTGACATGGCATTAAAAAGTGAATAAATAAATAAATAAATAAATATTTATTTTTGTTTGTTTGTTTGTTTTTGTTTTTTCACTACTACCACTACAACGTTGACTACTACTACTGTTACTAAGCATGTATAAGATGTTTGTAGTTCCTGCGGCACAAACAGCAGGAAACCCATCTAGAATCCAAGCCAGTGCTGTCTGTTCACCTTCCCATCAGTGGTTTGAATGGTGTTTAACAGTGTTCGTCTCTTGTTTTGATGTGCGATGACTGGCTAATTATCATCAGCACAAATGTGTTACACGTGTTTAATGAATGTGCTAAGATCATCTGTGTCTCTCTGACAGAAGCTCAGTTCCTCTAGAGGAGCTGCTTCAGGACATCTGTGTCTTTGATCTCTCTTGTAATGTTCCTAGTCACACAGCAGCGCTGCGATGTGACGCTCCGGGACAGGGTTCAGGGTTAGGGATGTCTCCTAGATAAATAGGAAAGTCTGCATTATTCAACATGGTTTGGATTTAATTTAGGCCATTAAATGTTTTATGCTTCTGAAAAACTATTTTCAACAAAGGTTTTATTTGAATGACTCTATGCTTGACAAAGATAATATTACATTTCATTTGAATTAAGATGTAGGTCATAGAAAAAGTGTGTTCAAGTCCCAGTCTGATTGAATAGATTTTTAATGTATTTTTGAATACTGTAATAGACACACAAAGCAAAAAAATGTCATGTTATTGACCCATAAACTCTCTCTCTTTCACAGCTATTGAGACCCAGAGTACGAGTTCTGAGGAGATCGTCCCGAGCCCACCCTCTCCGCCCCCTCCTCCTCGCATCTATAAGCCCTGCTTTGTGTGTCAGGACAAATCTTCAGGGTACCACTATGGCGTCAGTGCCTGTGAGGGCTGCAAGGTGAGTGCTGTGACCCGTTCTCATTCGACCCAAAAGTAGCAACACTACTAACTTAGCTTAGTAGTCAGCTATTTTCAAAATAGTTTCCGTTTTTTCAGTAAGCCATTTTCCCCAAAAAGTAGAGAAGAATAACAAAATACTGTTTATATACACACAGTATAGTAGTGTTAGTGAAGTACATGTAAACATAACTTTACAATACTTGGGCATTTTCACGCTCACCCTCAAACATTCTTATGAAGTTGCTTATCACAGACGTACATTTTTAAAATTAACTGCTTCAAAATTCACATTTTCCAGTATAGGGTCAGATTTACTAACAGCTTGCGCCTGCGCAAACCGTTAAAATATTACTGTCAGGATTTACTAAAGACACGCAGTGAAGAATTAGTGCTGAAAAGGCGTGGACACAATTATTTTTGCGCCTGACCTTATAGAATATGCTTTTCTTTCAGATGCAAAATTTATGGGAGGAGATTATTCAAATGAACCACGCGACGTGATTTACTAATGTTTGTGCTCGTCAAATTACTGGTATTTGCGGCATTATTTAATGCCCTAAAAAAGCACATCTTAAAGTAGGTGGTAATTTGCGCTGCTCTTGGTAGATTGCGCTGGTCATTATGGAAATGTCTGACTGCGTCTGTGTTCTTTGATGTGCGCATTGTCAGTAAATCACCCGCAGAATTTTCCCCTCCCATCTGCAATTTTATGGAATTGTGCTCTAATGATAATTTGCCCTGTTTAGGTAAATCTTGCCCATAGTTGTGTGTAATTTACGTTGTAGAGCAAAACGTCCAAGAATCATGAATTTACCAGAGACCATGTTTTACTCAAAAATTGAAAAACCATATTATAAAAACCCATAGGAAAATCCGGGTGTTGATGTCACGGCTGCAGCACCACCTCCTTCATTAGCTTTAGTGTAATTAACCATTTTTTGTTAGCAACTTGTAGTGTAGTAGCTGTTTGTTAGTAACTTGATGGGTTATCCGCTAATATGTCAGGCTACTTGAATTTAAACTTTTCATATGGTAAAGTAGTAGTTCCAGTACTGCTGTACATAGCTACACTACAAGTTTTAAGTGACATGTTCAAAACTATCTGAATGGGTTGCAGTGGACTGACACAGATTAATTCTAGTTAACCATCCTGACCCGTTATACACATTCCTTTTTCTCTGTTCTCAGTGTGAGACAGACTGTTGACCTTTCTCGTGTCCAGAGTGCACTGGAATCAATAGATCTGGATGAGACTTATGAATGTTAAAACCATTAAGAGATTACCTTCAGCAAGCTCACTGAATCGCCTGCCTGCATGTGTCCTCATCCTTGAGTTCTGTCATTAGTGATTTTTGCTAAGGCCACTGTTGCCACTGTGACTTTTACACACACACACACACACGTATATATATATATATATATATACATATTTGGTAAGGTTACTTTTAAAACGTATTTCACTGCAGATTGCAAAATACATGCTTTAAAAAGTAATTTGTACTGCATTTTGTTAGATTACTCCGTTTTAGTAACTTAATCTAAATACTTTGGAATACTTAAGGTAAGGGGCTTGTTTTTATGTTAACAACCTGAATTGCATAAAATCAGTATCACCTTTGCAATCGTGCTAATATTCGGGAAAACAGCACTCTTCTTCCTCGATTGATTGCTTAACTATACCATATGTTATAAATATAGAAATACAAGAACTCATACAGACAAACCTACGGTGGACCAGTAGTGCACAACATAATGAAATCGCCACAACACACCACATAGGACTGATTTTGTCGTGTTTTGTTCTAATTTCGCTGTGTTGCAGCTTGTTTCCATTGTGTTGTGCTAATTTCATGGTGCTGCAGCTTGTTTCTGCTTTGTTGAGGAGATTTTGTTATGTTGTGCACTATTGAGCCACCGTACAAACCTCACTAGCTATGTTTCCATCCAAAGATGCGAATTTAACTTATGCGCAAAACTGGAATATCGCATAAAACATTTGCGAATAAAGCACCGTTTCCATCCAACGAGTCAAAGAGAAGAAAATCATCAGTTCCTGATAAACTGACACTAAATATCTCTAAGAAAACTAGGAGTTGATGACAGACTTTCCTCAGGCATTTCAGAACGACCAAAACAACACATAGATGCTGTGATTGAGATCGGTCCGCTGGTTTGTCAGGTTGTCAGGAATTGACTTTTTCAATTCGCATGGTGGAATTTATTCGGTAAATGTTTTTCCATCGTAGTTTATGCTCATTTTTTCTTATCGGATAAAAAGTTTATCCTACTCATTTGTGCGCATACCCATAGTGCAAAGTCACATGACTTTTTAGAGGCGCATGGTGGAATTTATTCGGTAAATGTTTTTCCATCGTAGTTTATGCTCATTTTTTCTTATCGGATAAAAAGTTTATCCTACTCATTAGTGCGCATAAGTTTTTTATGCGCATTTTTTGAATTTACGCGCATCTTGGCGTTTCCATCCAGCGGTTTTTTATGCGATAATCCAAAATGCACATAAAAATAGGTGGATGGAAACATAGCTACTGGCATTGCGTGAAAAAATGTCTGTGTGGCGTGAGAACAGTGTTGGGAGCCCTGGTTTTCAGAGAACAACTTACTTTAAGATGCTTTTTCAAGTTTAGAAATTTTGTGGCAGGTAACCACAGGTTTTGTGGCATCTGTTGAGCTCCTGTGTTTGCAAACGTTATCTAACTGAGTATACTTTGCAAGTCTATGTTTTGGTTGTATGCATATTAGGGATATGCCGGTATCAAATTTTCATGTTGCGATTAATTGCTAATGCTTTTATCACGGTATTGAAATTTAGTTTTAAAAAAAGTGCTGTCATAATACAGTATAACAGGTTTAATAACTTTTTTCTTATAACAAAAATAACTGAACATTTAAATGCAATAAAGCAATACAGAAAAATGTAAAAGTTAAAAGTTTTACACAGATTAAAGTGCAAAAGAACTATAAAGACCAATAGGTATCACTTTACAATAAGACCTCATTAGTTAACCTTAGTTAATACATTAACATTCACAATGAGCAATAGCTACATTTACTACAGAAGTTATTAATCTTTGTTTAAAAAAACACAAGTCTTAGTTCATGTTAGCTCATTAAATAACACAATTGCAACTTTCGATTTTAACAAC
>NW_015653519.1:1526994-1530431 GCF_001515625.1 Sinocyclocheilus rhinocerous | reverse complement strand
GCAGCATACAGCTGTGTTGTGCATTTTGACCAGTTGATGGGAAAAGTATTCTTAAAATGCATTCAAAATTCGGAATAATTTGTAATATGTAATTATTCACTGTATTTAGAAGTGCCCACGATAACAATATCGTGCATATTCATTACCGTGATATATCGCATTACCGAATACCGGCACAAGTCTAATGCATATGCTAAGCATTCAAGTCAAAACTGAAGTATATTTTTGGGTTTAAAGGGATATTTCATCCAAAAATGGAGGTCATAAAAATGGAAGTAAAAGCAGACATGTTCCATATTTGGGTACCATATTGTACCATATTTGATGTGCTCTATGTATGTGCATTGAACAACGTTTTACATGATTAAAATCCTAAATTAAATCTGTTTATCATATAAACCTATTATGTCTCTTCAGGAGACTTGGATTACAATGCTTGATTCACATGGATGATTTTTACAATCCCTTTATGAACTTTTTGAAACTTGGAAGGGTTATCTCTCAAGTTTCAATAAAAATATCTACTTTGGTGTTTTAAAGATGAACAAACGTCTTGTGGGTTTGGAATTAGAAAATCAGCCAACTATCCTTGTAAGTATAGCCTGCCCCACAGCTTTTTTCGATCTAATTGATCAGACCTAGAGTTTTTGCTGGTTGACGTTAAAAAACAAACAAACACCAGCAACACTTTACCATCATTGCTATGAGTTTTGTATGGGGAAAGCACCATGTGGAAGTTAAAATCTAGATGTTTTGACACATGACTGGCACTTTCTTGCATCTTTTGGAGTTTGTCTCACAGTCCTAATAGTGTTGTTTGTGTTTAGGGTTTCTTCAGGCGAAGTATCCAGAAGAACATGCTCTACACGTGCCACAGAGAGAAGAACTGCATCATCAACAAAGTCACCCGCAACCGCTGTCAATACTGCCGGCTGCAGAAGTGCCTGGAAGTGGGGATGTCCAAAGAATGTGAGCAATGCATCAGTAATACTCCCTCCACAGCTGAAGAACTCTTGCCAAAATATTAAATAGCAAGTAGCAATATAAGTGCACACACACACACACACACACACATACACACTCACAGTCAGTGCCTCCCTCTGGCTATACCAGAACATGTCTCCACACTGCTAGGTGCTGTCATACTTGAGAAGTTAATTGGGAGAGGTGAGAAAATACACACACACACACACACACACACACACACACTCACAGGTCTACAGCAGAAGTTGTGAATGTGTGTTTGTTCAGAAATCTTCCAGACATATTTGATGCGCTCTCACCATCAAGTGGATGTGAGTCTGCACTGCAGTAAGAGACACAAATAGTGCATTTTAGGGAGAGAGGAGAGAAAATACACACACACACACACACACACACACACACTCACAGGTCTACAGCAGAAGTTGTGAATGTGTGTTTGTTCAGAAATCTTCCAGACATATTTGATGCGCTCTCACCATCAAGTGGATGTGAGTCTGCACTGCAGTAAGAGACACAAATAGTGCATTTTAGTGCATTATTAATAGTGCAGAAAGAAAGAGTTATGCCTGGTAATTTGCACTTTAATTTATTGTGATGAATAATATAAAATAATTAGTATTAGTTATGCACCAAAATATTTTTTTTACTAAAACAAAATGATTGTTAATCAAACCTAAATATTTCCAAGAAAAAAACTTCGTCTTATATTCGGGTCAATACGGTAATAATTCAATTTAAATAATATACAACACTCAAATAAAGTTGTACACACTCAAATAAGGACATTTCTATTAACCTTTTAATTATATGAATATGTTTCTACTCAAATCTTTTGAAATATGTAAAAAAAAAATAATTGTATTTAATCAATTTTTTTTTAATTAAATATTTAAATGGTGGATGTAATAACTTGTTTTATATACACTTTATTCAAACATAAATTAAATAATTGTAGTAAATATGAGTTGTTGTTGTTAAATATTGTTTTTGTTTTAAATATAATTTTTTCACATTATAGAAATAAGTTTTTATTATTATTATTATTAATATTATTACAAAAATGAGTTATTACAATCATGAAAAAAAATCTTAATGATCCTGAAAATAGACTTCATGTACTTCATGGGTTAGTGAGCCGCATTTGTTCTTGACAGGTTTCATGTAGTTCTTTCAGTGATCATGTCAAGCTTGACATTATGGACAAGTCTGACAGATACATGCACAGGGATGTCTAGCAGGCATCATGGTGAGACTGTGTTGCCGTGCAGAATTTGACCCATCAAATCATTCACAATGACACGACACATGCTCGTTTCATTAATGTGAGTTCATATGAATTCACACCTCTTGACTCATAGTACATTTACAAAATGATGCACAGCAGCATTTTCACACTTCACTTCCTGCATACATTTGAACGCACACAACATCTGTAATAAAACACACACATGCATTGATTTTCAGCACAACATGCTAGGTTCTCTCTGCTCCAAATGCATTAGGCTCACAACTCATCTGCAGCTGCTGAGGAGGAGGAGAGATTGTGAAATAAGAGGAGTGGAGAGCGCGGGAGCGGAGGGAGAAAACATTGACATTTTTATCTTTTCATTGAATTTCATCTTTGTGATGGACGATCTGCCAGCGCTTTAATTTTCTCCTCTCAAATTATCCCTGTCAAGAGCCTCATGCACACACGCGCACACACACACACATCCTGAACCAGACATATGTGAGCATTAAGACCTGTTCACACCAAGACGAATGTTTGTCATGAAAATTCGTTGCGATAAACATTTTAATTTGAATCAGTAGTTCTTAATGCATCTGTTCAGACTGACATGAACATTTGCCTGTTGTCAATGTAACAGAGGGGTTCTAAAGCCTTTTCCATCACACTGTGAAGAAAACATCTGACCAATAAAATTTGCGCTTTTGATCATGTGCCAACAGCCACTGCTGTTACATAAAACTATGACTTGGTGGCACTTAGTGGATATTGAGCGACTGTTGCTTTTATGTTTGATGTTGGAATTAAGGAATTAATTATTTTTTAACCATTAAACTATAGATTTTTTGTTTTGATTAGTCAAATAATCAAGCATTTTTAATTATTATTCAATTCTGTTTTAATGCTTTACGTATGAATACTTAATTGTCGTGCAGGTTTGAGTATTTGTTAGGGATGCACCGAATATTCGGCAACTGAAATTATTCGGCCGAAAATAGCAAAAAAATCTCTTTCAGTGTTCGGCCGAATAAGCGAAAAGGCCAAATAATATGTACCGAACAATGACTAACGCGATCAAATAGAGGCACGCACTAATGCAGCAAACATGTCGGCAGTGTGAACGTATTTAAAACTATCAGAGAAAGACGCAGAAATCATTACATGCACGAAGCACTGACAGCGAGAGACTGTTTAGTGCTGCATCACATGTCTCCGATGAGAAGAA
>NW_015653519.1:1523146-1525010 GCF_001515625.1 Sinocyclocheilus rhinocerous | reverse complement strand
CACGCTTGAGGTATTCGGCCAATCACAACGCACTGGATAGCTGGCCAATCACAGCACACCTCGCTTTTCAGACCAATGAGCTTTGTAAAAAATCGACGCGTTTCAGAAAGGCGGGGCATAGAGGAGAAACGATAATGTACAGTATGTGAAAAATAATGTTTTTTTTTTACCTTAAACCGCATAAGCACATTTCATTACACCAATACTCATTTAAACACGCCCCCACAAATCTACATCACTGTGTGGGAAGATTTGCATAACCCCGCCCTAATGTTTACACAAAGAAAGAAGGTGTATTTCTTATGTATATACTTTTATTCTCGCTGTAGTATTGTTGCCGCCGCCACCACCATGTCATGGAGATGCTGTGTGTTTCCAAATATGGTAAAGAGCGTAACAATTCCATCACACGCTTGAGGTATTCGGCCAATCACAAATGCACTGGATAGCTGGCCAATCAAAGCACACCTCGCTTTTCAGAAGGATGAGCTTTGTAAAAATCAACGCATTTCAGAAAGGTGGGGCAAAGAGGGGAAACAATAATGTATGTGGAAAATGATGTGATTTTTTTAACCTTAAACCGCGTAAACACTGCATTATACCAAATACACAAAATAATGTTATTTTTAGCATGGTCATGTGACCCCTTAGTTTACAGCCCTACTTTTGATTTATTCATCCAAAATTAGCCATGATATTCCACGTTACACAGTAAATTCCATTTTAATGAGTGGATTATACTTCCGCGTTTCCCACATCTCTGAAATCATATGGTCCTCCTTCAGCATATTTTGAAAACGATAATGAATCTTACCAAAACAATCTAACTGAATTATTATTCCATTTTCAATTGTGCCATTTAGTGAAGAATCGTAATTGATTCATTCACAGAGCAGATATTTACACCCCTATCAGTGTATTAATTGATATTTACACCCTGTCTATATTTTTGTGTGTATTATTTCAGCAGTTATGTAATGAGATCGCAATACACGGGCCCAAAAACCTTTACGCAAGTGTGTTAACGTAGGCACTTAAGTTCAAGTTCACACATTGTTTCAGTCTGAAATGCGTCAAAGCACACTTCATATTGCAGCTCAGGTTATGTACATCTGTTTTAATAGTACAGACATCTGAATGTAACTCTATTGGCCCCTTGGGTTTGTTACCGCCACAGTGACTCAAGAACACATGTTAAGTATATACAACTGAACTGTGTACTTGGTGTTTGCATACTTGTGCAGATCGCGTTTCTGGTCATATCATCACCGATTGCAGTGTGTAAAAATCACCCTTCCAGAAACACACAAAATACTCATCATACTGCTGGAGAAAGAGATGTTTCTTGCTCTCTCTTTCTCTCTCTCTTTCGCTGCAGGTCTCTCAGTAACGCTTGTGCATGAGTGATGGTGCAGCCAGGCTAATAGTTCTTTAATGACTTCATTAAATTGTGTTTTGCGGCTTATGATCGCTGTGCCAATCTGTCATAGGGGCTAATGTAGGCACGTTAAGATAGCCCACTTTTATTTAGGAATTAATTCCGCATCTCCAGAGGCCTGAGAGAGGGATGCAGTGACGGTCAGAGTGTTAGCAGAGATTGGAGAGAAAATAATGCCATGGCATTACAGTTTGTGTGTGTGCGTGTCATATAATGAGATTAGATTAGCTCTGGGTCTAATGAAACCTGTGGTGATCTATCAGCATTATGTACGACTTCATCCACCCGCACTATTCATCAAACTACTAACACACACCCCGCAGAGAGAGAGAGAGAGAGAGAATGTGTTTGAGATGGGACTGATGGTGGGGGTGTGATGGCATTTCTGCTTCCTGTCCTTTTTCTTCCTTGAACACCTTTTTTTTT
>NW_015653519.1:1522341-1523059 GCF_001515625.1 Sinocyclocheilus rhinocerous | reverse complement strand
TTTTCCTTTAACACCTTTTTTTTTTTTTTTTGTCTTTCTCGCCTTTCCTCTCCTCATGGTTTGTCTTGACAGATGTGATGTGTTGGCTCTAACACGTTTCCTCTATCTGTCTGTCTCATCTCACTCCATTACTGCTGCTTACTGCATCTCAAACAGCCTTTCACTGCTACTCATGCAACTTTTCTCTCTTTTTCTCGTTCATCTCATCCCTCTTTCTTTCCTATCTGTCTCCTTGTGATCTCTTTTCTTTTCTGCCCTCTTCATTTCTTTCTAATGGCATGGCGACACATCTCACTGTGATAGCAAACTTATGCTATGATGGTTACATGTTTTAAATATTGCAAAATACACCAATCTTCAATAAATAGTAGTAGTAATTAGGGCTGCACGATTCTTGCTAAAAATGTGAATCACGATTTTTCTCCATGGAAATTGAGATCACGATTCTAATTTTTTTCAACTAAAATTTATTGCACTCAAGTACAAAAAACAAACAAACACAGGACTAGAGCTGCACGATTCTGGATAAATTGAGAATCACTATTTTTTTTGTCTCAAATATAGATCACGAATCTCCCATGAGTCTGAACTAAACAAAATAATGTGTGGCAAAATATGATTGCTGCAGTCTATTTAAAAGTGTTTAATTAATTTGAATGAAGTATTAACCATTTTAATATACACTACCAGTCAAAAGATTTTGAACAGTAAGATTTTT
>NW_015653519.1:1513781-1522164 GCF_001515625.1 Sinocyclocheilus rhinocerous | reverse complement strand
TTCTAATATTGGTTTTCTGTTTTAATATACTTTAAAATATAATTAATTTCTGTGATCAAAGCTGAATTTTCAGCATCATTACTCCAGTCTTCAGAGATCCTTCAGAAATCATCAGAATAATATGCTGACATGCTGTTCAAGAAACATTTTATTATTATTATTATTATTATTATCAATATTTAAAACACTTAAATAAAATGTTTTCGCCACCTAGTGGCGAAACAATGCAATCGACACAAACGTTATGTGGCAGTTATTTTCAAACGCTGATTTGCTCTATTTTGGTCACGCTACCATAGACATCAATCTGAATTATAAACTTTCATCCCAGTATTTCTGTGATAATATGAATGACTGTATGACAGAAATAATACTGTGTAGCTTGAAAAGACTGTTTGTGAAGCTGTTTCTTAACCGAACATGGTAACTGCTCTGTGTGTCAGCGGCAGTGCGAACGCAGATTTGAATGATCCGGTAAGACTTTGTCAAAGGTTTAATAGACAAGGGAGAATCGTTGTCATTTAGAAATGCGATCGTGTGGTTGTCTGAATCGAGATCGCGATCTTTTAACGATTAATCGTGCAGCTCTAGTAGTAATAATAATAATAAATGCATGTTCTTTTCTGCCCACTTCATTTTCTCCTGAAATTACATGTCACTGATACCTACAGTGTGTTATCATACAATTTATGATAAAATGTGATAAAATTATTTTAAAATGTAAAATTATGAACAACACCAATGTTCAATTAAAAATAACTTCTTAATAATATTTTATTATTATTATTATTGAAATATTAGTGCTTGATTTATTAAATTATTATATTTAATAAAATATTCTAAAATTAATTATAATATTTGACTATTATTATTATTATTATTTCTGTATGCAAGGCACATGCAACTTAATATTTTTAATGAGAGGGCGAAAAGTTACATGTAACATAAATGCTACAGTTCTTACAGAAACATGATTTAATTCAATTATTATTATTATTTTTGTACAATTCATTATAACAGCTTTATAACAGCTTAATATATCTGTGTCAGAAGTAGATCATGATCTACATTTTTGAATGTCATCTGAAGATCAAGAATTGTTATTAAAAAGAAGAAGAAGAAGAATTAAGAATCATTAACAGACATTAGAATATGTACAATCAATATTGACCTATGTCGTCTGTCTTTTTGTCTGTGCAGCAGTGAGGAATGACAGGAATAAGAAGAAGAAAGAAGAGAAAAAGCCAGAATGCACAGAAAGCTACACGCTGAGCCCAGACACAGAGCAGATGATTGAAAGAATCAGGAAAGCCCACCAAGAGACCTTCCCCTCGCTGTGTCAACTCGGCAAATACACCACGGTAAGAGCGTGTGAGGGTTGAATCATATACTAAATGTTCCCTATTTGTGATGGTTTTTCCTTTTGCTGTTTATAACCCATTTCTTTATTGTATTTTTCAACATTGTCACTCTTTCATTTACATGTTTCAGTAAATATATTTGTAGGAAAATATAGCTGTTTGTTACAATGTGTTATATTGGTCCATATAAATGAAAATGATTAAATACACTATCATTCAGGGATGTGCTTGTTCTGTATATTTATACAAATTACTGTAATTTCCTACCTGAGAAGTATGACCCATGTGAAAACAATTACGGAACAAACTGCTGCTTAGTTTTTCAATTCATTTAAAGGGATACTCCACCCCAAAATGAAAATGTTGTCATTAATCACCTACCCCCATGTCGTTCCAAACCCGTAAACAACGACATGGGGGTAAGTGATTAATGACAACATTTTCATTTTGGGGTGGAGTAACCCTTTAATAAACATATAGTCTAACACGCATGCCTCATTTTGCAGTAAATGCTGCTTCACATGAACTCCATCTCTGCAAATGCTGTAAATTTGAAAAAGCAAAATGTGCCAAGATAAAAGCCAAAATAAAAACACTATGGTTTGAGTAAAAGCAAATAAATTAAGACAGCCATAAATAATAGTTTTTAGTTATTATTGTAATTGCACTGTTGTTCTGTAAATTATTATTTTTATTATTATATGTTCTTTTTTGTTTTAGTGTACAATATTGTTATTAGCATTAGTAATATATGTCTTTATTAGAAACATTTATGGGAAGAATTTTTGGTCTCTCACTAATCATCGTTCTTCCTTATAATTCACTTATATATTTTTTTTTACATTAAACATTTTAAACCTACTTGGCAACATTGTTTTAAATGTTGGTTAAAAATATTGAGATAAATAAGAAATATCTTAAGATATGCATTAAATATCATCAAAAGGCTGATAAATGAAGTGAAATCATTGGATTACACGTAATGTGGCATTTTGACTTCTTCACAACCCAATAAAATCTTTATCTGTGAGAATATGACCTCGCTGTTTTGGCTCTGTATTGGTTTTTTAATTAATGAGCTGACACTGAATGATGAATCAATACTGTAATTACAGATATGCGTGTCAGTTTGTCAATAACTCCCAGAACTCTGCGCTGATTCTGCTTCTGTTTACAAGCAGACTTCACTAAAGCTGACAGCCAGAGTTCATTGAACATTAAACATTTACCATAGCGGTCTGTGGTAATTTTGTCTCAAAAATTGTCTCTCTCGTGTATAGAGTAACAGCTCGGAGCGGCGCGTGTCACTGGATGTGGATTTGTGGGATAAGTTCAGCGAGCTCTCCACCAAGTGCATCATAAAGACGGTGGAGTTTGCCAAGCAGCTGCCGGGATTCACCACCCTTACCATCGCAGACCAGATCACACTGCTGAAGGCTGCTTGCCTCGACATACTGGTGAGAACACACTCTTAACCTGGCTTATGCAAAGCCTGCGCTGGTTCAGACCTTACAGCAAGGCTACATTACATCACTGAAGCTGAATACATACATTTGGCCTGTTGAAGGTTGTAGGTTCAAATCCCACAAGCATTCTCTTGTGAAAAAATTTGTTTAATTATACTGCCTGTACACTAGTAATGTACTTCTTTTAAAATTATGGAAATTAAAAGGTAACTTAACGGGATCGTTCACCCAAAAATGAAATTCCGTCATTAATTACTGACCCTCATGTCGTTCCAAACCCGTAAGACCTTCGTTCATCCTTGGGATTCAGTTTTGTGAAGCTACGAGAATACTTTTTGTGCGCAAAGAAAACTACATTTATTCAACTATTCTTCTCCCCGAGTTACCGTCTTGTATGTGCACGCTTTCCCCAGAACGTAATCAGCGTTGTTTACGTTCAGGAGAAACCGCGCGCATGCTGAACGTAAACAGTGCTGATTACGTTGATTATGTTTAGGGGAAAGCGTGCGTATGCATCGTGGTACTCTCTAAAATGGCGGAAGACAGTAACTCGGGGAGAAGGATTGTTGAATAAATTGTTATTTTTGTTTTCTTTGCGCACAAAAAGTATTCTCGTAGCTTCGCAAAACTGAAGTTGAGCCACTGATGTCACATGGACTGTTTTACTGGATGTCCTTACTACGTTTCTGGACCTGGGAACATTACAGTTGCGTTGGTGTCTATGCAGGGTCTGAGAGCTCTCACATTTCATCAAAAATATCTTAATTTGTGTTCCGAAGATGAACGAAGGTCTCATGGGTTTCGAACGAAATGAGGGTGAGTAATTAATGACCGAATTTTCATTTTGAGGTGAACTATCCCTTTAAGGAAGGACATAGTTCACCTAAATAATTCAAAATTCTGTCATCATTTACTCACCCTCAGGTTGTTTCAAACCTGTACGAGTTTCTATCTTCTGTTAAACATAAAAGAAGATATTTTGAAGAATATGGGTTAAAGGGGTCATATGATGTTGCTAAAAAGAACATTATTTTGTGTATTTGGTGTAATGAAATGTGTTTATGCGGTTTAAGGTTCAAAAAACACATTATTTTCCACATACTGTACAAAACAGTCCTCCATAACATGTGCTGCACACATCTGAATATTTGGGTTGAAGTGTTCTGGAACAGTGTTGTAAATACAATTTAACCACTGATTTCTAGTCGTGTCCATTTTTGGAAGGCCAAACAAAGTAGTTTCGCTTTCACAACGAAACACAGCGTCACACACGGTGGCGAGTGAGCAGAGGCCGGGGGCTAGAGTGACGAGAGTGTAGCAACAACAATACTACAGCGAGGATAAAAGTTACGCCTTCTTTCTTTGCGTGAACATTTGGACGGCGTTATGCAAATCTTCCCAGATAGTGACGTAGGTATGTGGGGGCGTGTTAGAACGAGCCGTTTTAGGTAGGTGTGGCTGACTCTTAACTTTTATAAAGAATATCTCTTTGGATTTGAGACTTTAGTCTTTGCAACTTTACAGATCTTCTTTATGCACCAAGAGCTTGTAACACTCCAAAGAGAAAGGAAAAATTGAAATCGCATCATATGACCCCTTTAACAAACATTTTCTTGTCCCTATTGACTTCCATAGTATGAAAGAAAAAAATACTATGGAAGTCAATGCGGACCATCAAGTTTTTGGTTACATTCTTGTTTTGTGTTCAATATATGCAGAGTTAAGATCAACACATCTCCTCTCTGTTTTTGTTTTTAGATTCTGAGGATCTGTACCCGTTACACACCTGAGCAAGACACCATGACGTTCTCTGATGGGTTAACGCTGAACCGAACACAGATGCACAATGCCGGCTTCGGTCCGTTAACAGACCTGGTGTTCGCCTTCGCCAATCAGCTACTACCGCTAGAGATGGATGACGCAGAGACGGGACTGCTCAGTGCCATTTGCTTGCTCTGTGGAGGTACAGTACACACACATGCTGTGTATTTTGACCTATGGGCTGCTTATTAAAGATGCTGTTATGTTTACGTATAATTGTGCTTTTAAAAGACTTGACAGTATTAGTTTGTGCTTTTAGACAATAGACCTTATGTAATAGGTAAATGCAGTAGGTCTTTTTGGTGTGCCTTGCATACATAAAGGTCACATACTGTGCACAGTGTTATATGCTGGAGAAATATATATAAGATTGAAATAATTAAGACTGTTTTAATGTAAGAGAAGTCTCATAATTACCAAGGCTGTGTTTATTTGATGAAACAATGTAAAAACCATAACATTGTGAAATATTATAATAATTTAAAAGAACTGTTTTCTATTTAAATATATTTCTAAATACTATTTATTCCTGTGATGGCAAAGCTGAATTTTCAGCAGCCATCAGTCTTTAGCCATTAGTCTTTAGTGTCACATGATCTTTCCATGTTTTTTGATACATGGACCTCTAGTGCTTTGCAGTGTTTGGTGGTGGTATTGCATCTGCTCATGTAACATATAGTGAATATATATATTTTATGATCTCATGAAAACATGGCCAGGTCGTATTTATCTAAATGATATAATAATATAAAAGGATTATCTAATGTATATTTTTATGATATTTAAAAATAATTCAAATAAAAATATATTTCTACAAAAATCATAATTAAAGACTGTAAAATAAATACAAAATACCGGTAAATAGATTTTTTTTTTTAAATCATTAACGGTAACAAGAATTCTGGCAGAACAAATAGATAATGTAACAATACAAAAAAATCTACTCTAATTAAGCAAGTTTTGTTTTTATTTTGGGGTGAAAGACATGAATGAAGTTCTTGACAGGTTTCTTAAGATTCACCTCTAAAAGCATCCATCTCCATGATTTTGCTCAATCTGAATGTGTGCCTATAAGCTCTCAACCTATGAACTTTGTGAGCTGAATTTGAAGTGTTTGCTGGTTTGTGCAGATCGGCAGGACCTGAAGGAGGCCGATAAGGTGGACATACTGCAGGAACCGCTGCTGGAAGCACTGAAGATCTACGTGAGGAACAGGAGGCCACACAAGCCTCACATGTTCCCTAAGATGCTGATGAAGATTACCGACCTGAGGAGCATCAGTGCCAAGGGTGAGTCCCATTCATTCACATGAATCATTCCTGGATGAGTTCTAATTCTTACTTGTCCATTTTACTGCAAGAAAAATTCATGCGCAGCTACATGAAATTAAAATGAAAACAAAATGAATTTTCCATCTCTCACAGGGGCAGAGCGTGTGATCACCTTGAAGATGGAGATTCCCGGCTCCATGCCTCCTCTCATCCAGGAGATGTTGGAGAACTCTGAGGGTTTGGAGAGTTCCTCAGGCGGGATCAGTTCACGGGCCTCCGGCGCTCCTCCAGGCAGTTGTAGCCCCTCCCTTTCTCCAAGCTCCGCCCAGAGCAGCCCACCCACACAGTCACCATGACAGGCATAATTGCCGCAATCATTAGCCACTTACTGAATACTGTTTGCCCTCCCCGACACGACAGCAGACATGTTCAAAAGCATGCGCTCATATTGTCGCTTCTCTGCCCGTGTTCCTCAGAGACTAAGAGGGGGATCAAAGGTTTGTCGCTGGAATTTTGTTGTTTTCTTTCGTGAGATCAGACTGTGATTGTATTCCTCCTCGATTTCGACACTTCGTTGCTGAGTCCCTTTGGATGAAGGGAGGAAAACCGCTGGAGGATGAAGACAAAATGCGCAAAAATGAATGGACAAACGTGTAGAAGAAATTAAGGACTTTTCTTCTGGTTCGATTCTTATGGTCTGGACTTCTGTTTCAAATGACCAGAGACTGATTTCCTACAAACTACAAATATATATAAATATATAGAGAGAAAATGTGGAATGACCGTGATTGAGATCAGAATGCAATGTGGACTTGATGTAAAGATGCAAATGTATTTCCTCACTTTTTCTCTTTATGCCTGTGAAAGGGCAGAGTTAATTGTTTTATTTCAGACTGATGATGATGTTTTTCATGGAGAAAAAAACATTGATAAGACTATTAATTTCCACTGACAAAATTGTGCACAGAAGATATAAAAATGGTTGCAACAAACACCATTTGTGTGATGTGTTCTTGCTCTTTGTGTCTTTTAAGCTACTAGCAAATACCTCAAAGATTCGTATCATATTTTAATACAGTGTGTTTTGCTTAATATTTGGGAAATAAAGTATCGAAAAAGCTGTTTAACAGCCGCACAACGTTTTTTTGAGAAGTTTGTGCTGACAAATTGGTTTGAACCACTGATACAAACTCTAAAAACACTTTTGTTTTGCTCAGATTTTGTTCAAAATGATATCACACCTTTTTGTTCTTTGATTTATTTAGTATATTGGGTCCTTCAGTCTAGAGAGCATTTGATTGGACAAAAAGAAGTATTACTTAACTATTTTTGATATATCTACAACCCCAATTCCAGAGAAGTTGGGACGTTTTGTAAAATGCAATAAAATCAAGAATCTGTGATTAGTTCATTCTCTTTAACTTTTATTTAATTGACAAAAGTACAAAGAAAAGATTTCCAAAGTTTTCACTGACCAACGTAAATGTATTTTGTAAATATGAACTAATTTTGGTTTTGATGGCTGCAACACATTCCCAAAAAGTTGGGACAGAGGCAAAATAAAAGTCAAAAGGTTATAGAATATCCATGTTAAACTGTTTTGAAACGGTTCACAGTAAGCAGTTAAATTGGTAATAGGCCAAGATATCACGTTTGGTTATAAAAGGAGCATCTCAGTCTTTGCAAGCAAAGCTGGATCATGGCTCATCACTTTGTGTCAAATTTCACCAGAGAAGTGTCAAACAAATCAAAAATCACATTTCGCAATGCAAAATTGCTAAGAATTCGGGTCTTTCACCAACTATCAGGTGAAAGACACATCATGCATATGCGCTGGGACACATCATCAGTGATGTATCCTGGGGTCATTAGGTGTTTTGGGTCTTTCAACATCAAGACACCCTCGCCCCGGCGACCCAGCGGTCTGTGTCCCAGCAGCGATTGCCCACGGTTCTGCCCTCTTAATCCAAAGCCACCTAGTGGCTTTCTCTGCAGCTTCAGTTGCGGATCTGATCGCCTTTCTTTTCGCCTCCCTGATGATACCTAGAAGCGTGAATGCTTTGCAGAGTGATCGCCCTGCAAAACCCCTGCAGCCCACCTCCAGAGGCTCACAATGAGTTTGCCAGCCCTGCCTCCTGCACTCTTCCACTAGCTCTTAGTATTTAGCACGCATCCTCGCATTGACCTCTTCCCAAGGCACAGTAAGCTCCAGCTAGATCAATTGCTTGGTGGAATCTGAAACAATGATCATGTCTGGACGAAGCTGTGTAGATGTTATTCTGGTTGGGATCTTCAGCCGTTTATCAAGATCCACTTCCAGTTGCCAGTCAGTAGCAGGTCTTTCACCAAGTTCCATACATAATATTGTGAAAAGATTCAGGGAATCCAGAGAAATCACAGTACATGTAGGGCAAGGCAGTAAACCTCAGTTGAATGTGCTTGCCCTTTGAGCCCTCAGATGGCA
>NW_015653519.1:1510531-1513562 GCF_001515625.1 Sinocyclocheilus rhinocerous | reverse complement strand
GTTCTCTGGGCCAGAGCTCATCTCAGATAGTCAAAAAGACAGTGAAAATGTGTGCTGTACTCAGATGAGTCCACATTTCAACTTGTTTCTGGGAAAAATGTATTTCGAGTTCTCAGTTCCAAAGACCAAAGGGACCATCCAGACTTTCATCAGTGACAGATGCAAAAGCAAACATCTGTCATGGTATGGGGGTGCAGCAGAGCAAACAGGATGGGTGACTGGCATATGTGTGAAGGTACCATTGATATGGAGGCATATATTGGGATTGTACAGAGAAATATACTGCCATCAAGATGATGTCTTTCATGGGAAGTCCATGGTTATTAGATCAAGACAATGTCAGATCTCATTCTGCATGTGCTACAACAGCGTGGTTTCATAGAGACAGAGTGAATGTGTTAGACTGGCCTACCTGCAGTCCAGATAAGTCCCCAACAGTCATGAAAAGGAGAATCAGACAACGACAATCACAGACGGCTGAGCTTCTGAAGTCTTGTATCAAGCGAGACTGGACAAAAAATTTGCTTGCAAAACTTTAACAATTAGTATCCTCAATTCCCAAACAATGAAACATTGTAATTAAAAGGAAGGTTGATGTGACACAGTGTTAAACATGCCTCTTTCCCAACTTTTTTTGGAGTGTGTTGCAGCCATCAAAATCAAAATGTGTTCATATTTACAATATACATTTACGTTGGTCAGTGAAAACTTTGGAAATCTTTTCTTTGTACTTTTGTCAATTAAATAAAAGTCAAAGAGAATGAACAAATCACAGATTCTTGATTTTATTGCATTTTACAAAATGTCCTAACTTCTCTGAAATTGGAGTTGTATCTTTATCATTATACTGAACACGACTGGATGGACCAAAGTTCTGTTAAACCAATAGGTGTATTCATCTGCCTGACATCACACATTTGCAAAGGTAAAAAAAAAAAAAAAAAAGCCGTTTTTTGCAGCTTTGTCTCAATAAATGCTGTGTTTTTTGTACTGAGGAAGAAACGTGAGGTTCTGAAAGTTGGAGTTTAAGGTTCATGCTAATATGTAACACAGATGACAGGACAGCTACTGCACTACAGATTTCTACCAGATTGCTTTGTATGGACGTAATGGCCAGGGACAAAAAGATGCGGTTCTGATCAATAGAAAGGTAAGAATAGAATGGCAAGCCACTGTCATCTACTGAGACCCGAGAATATTTCTTAATTAGCACATTTGCTTTCACAAAACACATTGTAGTTGTCAGAAACCATGTCCGTCGTTGCTACAAGTCAACCATAGGTTGTATTTTTCCCCTTTTTGTTTTTACTTCATTGTTCATAGAATGGTACCAGTTTTTTTATGTCTTAATAAACAGTCTCCTGTGTTTATGTATTTACTGCATAGAAACAACATTAAATAACAACAACAACCATCAATAGACAATAGTCTTTAGTTTAGCAAAGTTAAAAATCTTTATATCCCCTTTGGCATCACAGATGTTCCAGATACTATTTTCTTCTCAAGTTCACACTAGAATGTTCACTACTGCATTGCAAATGCTGACAATAGGTTGAAACTGGAACATTCACCGACACATCTTTGAACATCTCTTTTCTTCAAATCAAAGATGATCCCAGACAGCAAGGCGATATTGTTCTGTTTGCTTCCAACTATGGTGACACTTTGTTTTGGAGTGTCCTTGTTACACGTTATATATAATAACAGTAAAGCAAACAACTAACCCTAACCTTATAACCCTTAACCCTGTATTCTCATTACTCATTTAGTGTAATCACCCTGTTACAAGGACACATTGAAATAAAGTGGAACCAAACCGTCATTTTGTTTGAGACATCCGATATGCTGGATTAACATTTAAATTTTAATAAAAGCCACGAACACACATGACTGATGACGGTAACAGTGAACCTACCTCATATTTTTTTTTGTTTTTTTGTTTGTTTTATTATCTTGTTTTTGTGTTTGATTTGTATTGTTGATAAAAATGCAATCATTTTAGTTCGATTGATTCAGCAACATTATTTCTGAATCAACACCACAGTGAAGCTGATTCTAAAAATGTCTTTCAGATAAAAATGTGCATATAAAATATTGGTGACTTTTATTATGACACTACGACTCTTATGTCAAACACTTCGGGATCATATGACACTGATTGAACATGGCTTCAGTTCAGTGGTAAGAAATGTTTACATTTTAAAGACTTTTATGACGCTATCAAACTCTAACGCGACGTTTTTGATAAATAGAGGAATAATGATGATGAACATGCACTTTGTAATCTGTCCTAGTGATTAATCATTGCTGTAGACTAGAGGAAGGTGTACTGTTATGACAGTAAAGTGATGGTATTAAATTGTAATGCTATGTTACTTTGATAGACACCATGGTATTGCATGATTAGCTACTTAAACGAATGTGGTATGGTATTTGTATTATGATAATACTATTCTTTTGGTCATGTCCAACAACACAATACATGGTGCTATCATGGTGCCATGTCCAGAAGAAAAAAATAAAAATAAAATATATATATTACGTGATCATTTTTGGAATTTGCTAGCATTTCCAGCACTGTTTTTCAGTCTTGTGTATTAATATAATTGTCCATATGACAGCTTTATCTATGTTTGTGTTCTGTACAGGCACTCTCGGACACGTAAATACGAGAGTGAGTTGCATATGTGTCGTTTGGAGGTTTTAGCAGTGGAGTTCAGTGAATATCATCCACTTAAAGCAATCACGGTACATCTACAGCTCTCCTAAATGTACATTAAATGCTTATATAAAAAAAAAATATATATATATATATATATTATTATTATCTTGTTATTAAAGGTCCAATCCTCTTCGAGTAAACAGGGTTTGAGTGTGTTGTTCAAGAATATGTATTATTTTTCTTAAGTTTCTATTAAAGGAAAACCACCGGCTCACCTGGATTGACAGCTGCACAAAGTTTGAAGCTTGAAATATCACCTCTGCCTGAACATATATGGAAACATATATTGTGCATTAATCGTGCAGCCCT
>NW_015653519.1:1492986-1507776 GCF_001515625.1 Sinocyclocheilus rhinocerous | reverse complement strand
ATTTTCTGGTAAGATATCTGTACTTTTACTTGAGTATGGCTTTCAGGTACTTTATACACCACTGGTTACAAGTTCTTCATGGAATCATCAATGCAAGAAGTCTTCAAACTCGGTCCTGCAGAGTTTAGCTCCAACCCTAATTAAACACAGCTGAACCAGCTAATTACGGTCTTATAGGTGCATCTCAATAAATTAGAATGTCGTGGAAAAGTTCATTTATTTCAGTAATTCAACTCAAATTGTGAAACTCGTGTATTAAATAAATTCAGTGCACACAGACTGAAGTAGTTTAAGTCTTTGGTTCTTTTAATTGTGATGATTTTGGTTCACATTTAACAAAAACCCACCAATTCACTATCTCAACTAATTAGAATATGGTGACATGCCAATTAGCTAATCAACTCAAAACACCTGCAACGGTTTCCTGAGCCTTCAAAATGGTCTCTCAGTTTGGTTCACTAGGCTACACAATCATGGGGAAGACTGCTGATCTGACAGTTGTCCAGAAGACAATCATTGACACCCTTCACAAGGAGGGTAAGCCACAAACATTCATTGCCAAAGAAGCTGGCTGTTCACAGAGTGCTGTATCCAAGCATGTTAACAGAAAGTTGAGTGGAAGGAAAAAGATGCACAACCAACCGAGAGAACTGCAGCCTTATGAGGATTGTCAAGCAAAATCTATTCAAGAATTTGAGTGAACTTCACAAGGAATGGACTGAGGCTGGGGTCAAGGCATCAAGAGCCACCACACACAGACGTGTCAAGGAATTTGGCTACAGTTGTCGTATTCCTCTTGTTAAGCCACTCCTGAACCACAGACAACGTCAGAGGCGTCTTACCTGGGCTAAGGAGAAGAAGAACTGGACTGTTGCCCAGTGGTCCAAAGTCCTCTTTTCAGATGAGAGCAAGTTTTGTATTTCATTTGGAAACCAAGGTCCTAGAGTCTGGAGGAAGGGTGGATAAGCTCATAGCCCAAGTTGCTTGAAGTCCAGTGTTAAGTTTCCACAGTCTGTGATGATTTGGGGTGCAATGTCATCTGCTGGTGTTGGTCCATTGTGTTTTTTGAAAACCAACGTCACTGCACCCGTTTACCAAGAAATTTTGGAGCACTTCATGCTTCCTTCTGCTGACCAGCTTTTTGAAGATGCTGATTTCATTTTCCAGCAGGATTTGGCACCTGCTCACACTGCCAAAAGCACCAAAAGTTGGTTAAATGACCATGGTGTTGGTGTGCTTGACTGGCCAGCAAACTCACCAGACCTGAACCCCGTAGAGAATCTATGGGGTATTGTCAAGAGGAAAATGAGGAACAAGAGACCAAAAAATGCAGATGAGCTGAAGGCCACTGTCAAAGAAACCTGGGCTTCCATACCACCTCAGTAGTGCCACAAACTGATCACCTCCATGCCACGCTGAATTGAGGCAGTAATTAAAGCAAATGGAGCCCCTACCAAGTATTGAGTACATGTACAGTAAATTAACATACTTTCCAGAAGGCCAACAATTCATTAAAAATGTTTTTTTTTATTGGTCTTATGGAGTATTCTAATTTGTTGAGATAGTGAGTTGGTGGGTTTTTGTTAAATGTGAGCCAAAATCATCACAATTAAAAGAACCAAATACTTAAACTACTTCAGTCTGTGTGCATTGAATTTATTTAATACACGAGTTTCACAATTTGAGTTGAATTACTGAAATAAATGAACTTTTCCACGACATTCTAATTTATTGAGATGCACCTGTATATTACCTGTCATTTATCACTGTATATTAATTACAATTACACATTTATCAGAGACAAGTCAGTCAAAAGTAGTTTCTAACAATTTATTCATGCATCCTTTATTGCATGTTTGTTTGTTGTGTGTCAGATGAGGCGTCAGACTGTTTAAATGAAACTGAGAATGGAAGGGCATGTTTATATTATTGTACTTATTCTGTTTTTTTTTTTTGTTTTGTTTTTTTATTTAAAAAAAGAAAAAGAAACCATGCATAGCTAGAGCTAGCAGCCTACATTGCAATGTGCTGTCCCATTTAGAACACTGATTATCCAGTCTGGTGAGGTTTATATCTGAGGAGCTAATTCCAGATAGCAAAGTTTGGGATTTCTAAATCTGGATTATTCTGATCCACATGAAACATTTTGAAGAACTAACTGGGCCAAGTGTATTCTTGATCAAGACACCAAAGCTCTGGTTACGCCAGGAAGATTGAATGTGAAATAAGTGAAATAAACATGTTTGAGCATCATTTTTTTCTTTCTTTCAGGTGACAGATTCTAAATCTCGCCGTGGTGGGCGGAAAGGCAGCACTTCCTCCTCATCTTCCTCCTCTAGTTCTGTGGCTCCGGATCCACTCAGCTCAATGTTGGATGGAACCGACCCACTGTCTCTCTTCGCTGCGGTGTCTGAGACACCAACTCTCCCACACAGCATCTCTGCTGGGGTAAAATTCACAAAATTCAAAAACGCACTCAATTATTAGCCTACCATATGAACGTTTCAAAGGTACTTCAAAAATCTCATGGTATGAATAAATATGATTGAATTTTAATTATGTATATATGTCATTTTTATTTTAATGAGCTATAACTTTTAAGTATTTATGTAACTGTCATTGTTACATCTGTTCATGGTTAAAATGATGTGACTGTGAACACAATTATGATCCATTTATGAAACATATGTTAAATGTGGTCTTTTTCACTTTTACTATTTTGTTTTAGGAGCTGGGACGGAAACGTAAGGAGAAAGAGGAGGAAGTGGGCTCAGACTTTGAGCCGTGGTCATCTAAACGTGGAGAGATCCTGTCTAGGTTCACCACCACAGAGAAACTGTCTATAGTAGGTGCAGCGCTTTACAGCTGTCTCTCATCCTGTCAGACTTTACTTTTGACAGATTATAATGACATTTTTATTTCTTTTACAGAATCTCTTCATGGGCTCAGACAAGAGTGAGTTCATCAGTTTTTGAAGACTTTTTAAAAAAATTTCTTGGTTTGTAGTAGGCTTGCCGCGATAGACGGTGCTGACGGTGATACCGGTGTTAAGCCGCAACACCGGTTACGTCACTTGCCCACCGCATCACCGACCCCCACCGTCGTTTAGATTTTTTATAGTAATAAAAATCATTTAGTTCAGTAAAAGAACAGACACTACAATTAAAAACTGAACGCGGCTGCTCAATGCAGCGTGCCGAACGACAGTCGCATCACAGATCAGATTTCGTTTCTCCAGTGAGGAGAGTGAGTCGAGCTGACTGACTAGAAGAGTGGGGTGAGACAGACAAGACGATCGCGGATGATTTCGTTTCGAAACAAAATGCAAAAGCGCCCGTTTGGCAATATTTTGGATTTTGAAAAGCCTGTTGACTTTTGCCATTTATCTAAGGTGATTTTGGAAGTTTTTTTAAACATTCGTTTCTTATTTAATTGGTTCCACATTGTTTGCTGATTTTTACTTTATTTAAACTTTGTGTCATTTATTTATTTTATTTGACAGCAAGGTGTATGCCGTGCCTCCAAGCTTTCTTGCTCGTTTTGCTAATAAATGTTCTACGTTTCTTATTTATTTGATTATATATTATACATGTTTACTTGTTTCCAGTTTTGTAAATTTAAACTTTATGTAAGTTATTTGTTATTTTATATTAGGCATAGCCTGCCCTATAGCATGGTGTATATGATAATAAAAGTTCTATGTTTTATATATATGCTAAAGTGAGTTTGGCATTGTATTTTGTTGTTGCATTCAAGCAATTGACGCCTAACTGCCGCTAATTCGAAAATTGAAAGCGAGGAAAAGAAATTCAAACGAACTAAAAACGAACAATTGTTTTACTCCGAATTGCTGCTATTTGAAAGTGAAAGTAAAATGTGCACGCTTTTACAAGCTATTTAAAAGCGAAGGAAAGCGAGGAAAAGAGGGAACACCCCCGCCCCCGCGGTGATACCGGTGTTGTCACACGTCGATTAACCGGTGGGAAAATTTCCTCACCGTCACAAACCTAGTTTGTAGCTATTCCAGTTGTTGTTATTTAGCTGCTCAGGAAATGCGATCCTCCATTAAACCTCCATTCATTTTCACATTTAAAAATGTTTTATTATTATTATTATGAAAAGTAAAAACTTTGCAATCGCTTTATAAAATACTTCAATAAAATTCCATTGTCATGCATTGTTGGTCCAACCTGACCAGTGCTGATGAGTTATCCCTGATATATCCTTGACTGTGCTGCTTCTGTGCAATGAAACTACTGAGTCTGTACAATGACTTCTATCTGAATAATGACATTGACAAACCGTAATAGACACATTTAATAGTTTGGTTTGTGTTAAGGTAAAGCATCCAGTCCCAGCTCAGCGGTGTCAGAGAAGGTGCGCACTCGTCTGGAGGAACTGGATGACCTGGAGGAGGTGGGTCTCGTCTGGAGATGTCTTGTGCTTTACTGTTTGTTGGTAGACATGTTAATGAATATGTGGTGTATTGTGTGTGCTCAGGGCTCCCAGAGGGAGCTCTTGAACCTGTCCCAGCAGGACTATGTCAACCGCATTGAAGAGCTCAACCAGTCTCTGAAGGAAGCCTGGGGTTCAGACCAGAAAGTCAAAGCCCTAAAAATCGTCATCCAGGTATGAGGACCTGTTAACACATAAACCATCAGTATACACTCAAGTGACACTTCAAGCCGAAATCGAGTCTATTAACTTTAATAATGCACATTTCCGGTCTTGTTGTGAATGATTCATCAGTGCAGAAAAAAAAAAATTCTTCATCAAAATTTTGTGTGTCAGTGCTCCAAGCTGCTCTCTGATACGTCAGTAATTCAGTTCTACCCCAGCAAGTTTGTTCTCATCACAGATATCCTGGACACCTTCGGTAAGTGTTGCTCATGTCAGTAATCTTTCTGTTTGTTCGTATTTTACTGACAACATATTTTTTACCCCCATTCTTAACTTTATAAATGACAAGCTTCACCATTTACTTTCTTCAGTGCTGATCATTTGAAGAGTAAAGAGTGTATTTAAATGCAGCAAGATAACAGGAAAATGTTTGTTTGTAATTCTTGGTTATGTCATATGTATACAGGTGGCCTGGTGTATGACAGGATCTGGTCCATGTGTGCTGACCCTCATCCTCTACCAGGTAAAACAAAATGCATCACAACTGAGCATGTTCTTTTACCATCTCTGTGACTTTGTTAATGTATTTTCTCATTAATGTCGTTCTCAGAATCGTTCTCCGCTGATGATGTGAATGACACAGCCAAAGAGACGTGCCTCAACTGGTTCTTTAAAATCGCCTCCATTAGAGAGCTTGTCCCTCGATTGTATCTTTTCAGCAGGATTTTGACAAACTTTTCCATGTCTTATTTCAGTATTTAAGCATTTTCAATAATTCATGTGTAGAAATGTTGACGCAAAAAATGATTAAATTAAATAAGCGTGTAAAAACAAACAGCAGTGTTTTAAAAGCACCAGCACTGTTTAGAAAGTAAGCCAACAATGTTTTAATGAGTAAGCCTGTGATGCCTGACATATGAAATGGTCCGAAAAATATAATTTGGCAATAGAACAGTTTATTGAACCTTTGGACAAAATCTTGTTTTGTTTTAGTTTTTTTATATATATATATGTATATATTCTATATATATATATTCTATATATGCAATACAATGATTATTGAGAGATAAATGTTCCTCAAAAGCTTGATCTCATATTTGATGCTCACATTTTAAGATGATTTCTCCAAAACATTATACATGGATAATAAAGTAAACCTAAGTTGCTTCAGTCTAGTATTCATCTTGAAATATTAATAACAATAAAAAGTTATTGTTATGTTTACTTTATAAAAGTCAAACAGTAAAAAATGTAGAGCAAAGAGGCAATAAAATTACAATAAAACGCCTTTTCATTGCTAAAAAAGTACAAACTATCAATAAGATGACAGAAGGCATACAGAAGATTGTGAAAAATGTGTTTTGATCATGCTAATGATTTGAAGGCCTTATACATTTGCATATAACATTTGATACAGTCAGCTTTATAGGATCATGGTTATAAGAAACTGTTGAAAGATTGGAAAAAATAACACAAATATGAATCGAACCCCAAGAGTGTAATTGTGAACCCTTGACTTTAGCTCAGATATGTTGAAGCTGCTCTTCTGAAATGCAACCGCTTCTTGACAAAGTCGTAAGAATCTGAGCAATGCAACACTTCTGTTCATGCAGGTTGGTATTTTCATTGGTCACTAATGTCCTCTTTCTGTCCTTCAGTGGGATTCAGGAGACGCTGCAGAGACTGACAGCGATGATCAGAGGAATAGGAGATCCACTGGTGGCTGTATACGCACGCGTGTATTTATGCAGGGTGAGAAGAATAATATTATTTGATTATATTGTGTATTTTAGCAGGTTTTCCCTACAACTTCTACTTTTTTGTTATAACGTGGTGTGTCATGCATTTAGTGGGTGATAAAACAAGCAAAAACCCTGTAGTTTCAAGCTGAAGGAGTGACCCGAGCCATATCATAGAGACTCTAGCTCTCTATCTTTTTCTCAGGTGGGGATGGAGGTGGCTCCGCATCTGAAGGACAGTCTCAATAAGAATTTCTTCGACCTGCTGGCCTCATTCCGTCAGGTTCATGGTGAAAGTGTGCAGAATCTGCTGGTGCTGCAGCGGGTGGAGATTCCCATCTATCTGACCCTCTATTCTCCTGCCATACACTGGATCCTGCAGTGTGTGGCACACAGAGCGCCAGAGGTATATACGCACACTCCACTCAGAGGAAATGCTTGACTAATTGTTTAATGTTCGATTCAAAGTCAGACATGGAATATTCCTACCAGACAACTTAAACTTCTGCCCATAAAGACGTTCCATTGCATGTTTGGAGGATGTGTAAGGATGACAGCACTACTATTAGCTTTGCAGATGTTTGACTGTCAACCAAAAATGTCTCAAAGTCAAAACCAAACAACAATGTGCAATGCTTGCATCTGACCTGCAGGTCTACGATTATCAACAAAGAAGATTATTGCTTTGTGTTATTATTACTGTGTTTTACAGTACATACCTGTCTATGCAGACATTTGCTATTGGCCACAGTGTTCATGTGACAGTATGTTCATTGCCGCATCTCAGCACAGTTGTACATTTATACACAAGATTCCAAGTTGCGTTTCATTCCATTGGAAATTTTGACTTTCTGAGTTAAATGGAATGCAGTGTAACACTGGGAGCCAAGGTCTGAAATGAATGGGGCCTTGGGACAAAAATGCCAGTTTTGCGTGATCGCAGAAGTCGGTTAACTTGTAATGAACTGAAGTCACTGATCGCTTCAGTGATGGAAAACAGTCTTTTTTTTCTGTATATAATTTAAACTCTGTTTGAATAACCTTTTTTTTTTTTTGATGCTACGATAACCAATTTGAAGTCTTGATCGTAAAAAAGCACAAAAAAAAAAACTAGAGTAGTGCTTGTTGTTTGTCATTTCTCCGATCACAAATGCAGACATGGTTTTATGTTTACGCGGCGCGATGCAACGCGTAAAAAGACAGTATAAGTCATTATAATCCATAATTATGTCCCCACTGCATGCAACGAATGCCTCGTTTATAATGGGTTTTGACCGTTGCTGGCCAATCACAGCACACCTTGCTTTTTCAGACCGATGAGCTTTGTAAAAATCGACGTGTTTCAGAAAGGCGGGGCATAGAGGAGAAACAATAATGTACAGTATGTGGAAAAAAATGTTTTTTGAACCTTAAACCGCATAAACACATTTCATTACACCTAATACACAAAATAATGTTCTTTTTAGCAGCATCACATGACCCCTTTAATGAAAAAAGTCAATTTCGTACCCTGCTGGGAACATTCTTTCCAGTCACAAAATTTTGAAATTAGTCCAAATGTGATCGAAATGTGTTTGTTTTTTAAAGGTTCTGCTTACAGAGATGATGGACAGATGCAAGAAGCTGGGCAACAAGTAAGATCTGCTAACTCTACTGACAGTGCATCTCTATGAACCCTTTCAAGTTCAAAAATGTTTTTAATGCTAGGACAATTTTTAATTGTTCAGATGGCATGAGATAAGTGACCAAAAATGATGAAAATTAAGCTTGAGACTCATTGTGAATAGTGTTGGTGCCTTCTTGTTGTTTAGTCGCATTGGACTTTGTGAGAGGCAGACATTCTTGATAAGTAGGGATGCTAACTTAGGGAATAATCCACATTAGTATTGCTCATACTTCAGCATGTAATTCCTGGAACGGTCGTGCTATGCACAGGAATGATGATCTGTTTTGCTGAAAAGAGAGTGACTTGCAAATTTTAGCCTAGCAGATGGACGAAAAATCAAAAAGCCTAAAAAACGTGAAAAAAGAAAATCCCATTAAGACCAGAATATCTCAGAAACTTGGTGGTGGGCGCTTTTGACCAGTAAACGACCACCCAGAACAAACTAGCTTTGTGGTTGTGACTTTTGCATGTCCATGCATCTTCAGAAAATTTAAAAATCCAGTACTGAATTCACAGCTGCAGCATTTATGTTTGAATTTGCAATATTCATTCATTTTCCCATAGTGCTCTCCTGCTTAACTCTGTCATGTGGGCATTCCGGGCAGAATTTGTCGCAACGAGAGCAACAGACTTTATTGGCATGATCAAAGACTGTGATGAAGCTGGATTTCCCAAGGTGACAAAACACACATCTACAGTCTACAGACAGGCCAAAAGCTCAGTGACTATGTCATAGTTTATATTCATGTTTGTATTTTTTGCAGCACCTGTTGTTTGCGTCTCTGGGTCGCAGTCTGTCCGTTGCTGACCCTCCAGAGAGTGAGAGACTCTCCATACTCAACGAAGCTTGGAAGGTCATCACTAAAGTGCGCAGTCCAAGGGTAAACACCTCTGTTGGTCTCTGAATGTTTTAAAGCACACGGTATAGAAAGAGAATATGTAGTATAAATTGAGCACAAAATTGAATAAAATCCACATGTACTGTGTGTTCTTCAACTCAGGATTACATCAACTGTGCTGAGATCTGGGTGGAGTTTACCTGCCGTCACTTCACAGTGAGTTATCTGTTCTGATTAGCTGAGATTTTTTTTTGAGCAGAATTTAAAATTCTGTCTTTTTTTAACATGTTGTTTCAATTTGTTCCCCATCTGGGTCGCAGTCTGTCCGTTGCTGACCCTCCAGAGAGTGAGAGACTCTCCATACTCAACGAAGCTTGGAAGGTCATCACTAAAGTGCGCAGTCCAAGGGTAAACACCTCTGTTGGTCTCTGAATGTTTTAAAGCACACGGTATAGAAAGAGAATATGTAGTATAAATTGAGCACAAAATTGAATAAAATCCACATGTACTGTGTGTTCTTCAACTCAGGATTACATCAACTGTGCTGAGATCTGGGTGGAGTTTACCTGCCGTCACTTCACAGTGAGTTATCTTTTCTGATTAGCTGAGATTTTTTTTTAGCAGAATTTAAAATTCTGTCTTTTTTAACATGTTGTTTCAATTTGTTCCCCATAGAAACGGGAGGTGAATACGGTTCTTGCTGACATCATCAAACACATAACTCCAGACAGAGCTTTTGAGGATGCATATCCACAGGTATGTAAGAAACATACAGATGCTGATGTCAGATGGTCTTGATGAAGTCATGGCAATTCATCTTATTCCTTTGTGTGTTTTAGCTGCAGTCAGTGATAAAGAAGATCCTCACCTACTTCCATGACTTCTCGGGGCTCTTCTCAATGGTATGACTACAGTGAAAACAGACCTTTAGCAGGGCTGTTCTCCATTCAGATTTGAATTGAGATTGCTAGTTCTTGAATTTGAATCATACAGAATTGTAATCTGAATTTAAATGGAACTGCTGTTAGAACAGAATGTTTTAATCTATGACAAATGGTCTGTGAAATGGAGAAATAAAACAATAAAAAATATTTCAAAATGACATTTTTACAATTAACTTTGGTCACACTTTGTTTAAAGGTCCAATTCTCGCAATTAACAACCCATTAACTATGACTTTTGCCTTAATAAACTCCTAATTTGCTGCTGATTATTAGTTAGTAAGGTAGATGTTAAATTTAGGTATTGGACAGGATTAGGGATGTAGAATATGGTCATGCAGAATATGTGCTTTATAAGTCCTAATAAATAGCCAATATGTTAATAATAGGCATGCTAATAAGCAACTAGTTAATAGTGAGTATTGGTCCCTATACTAAAGTGTTACCTTAACTTTTTAATATTCTTTGTTGCTGTTGTAGCTAAATTAAAATCTATCTGTTTTGGTTACTGTTATTTTGACAGTGCTAAACATAGCTTAGAGAAACATGTTTCAGTTGAGATAATGCATTCTACATATCATGTAATAAATAGGCATAATTATTCAAATTAATTATACGAATTATTATTTATGTCATGTCAGAATGCTAGAGTTTGACTTATGAAATTCTTCCATTGTGTGTTGAATTTCTTTCAATTTCAATTAATTAAATTCTTCTTATTGTCATTGCAAATCAGATTGAACTTTAACAATCTTTTTGGGCCAATACATCACTAATTCCTTCAGATTTTGTCCAAAATAAATACTTAGTAATCTCAATAAATATGATTAGGAATCTCAAATAAAGTAGTATGATCGTAAAAATGTTGATGTATAATGTTTTGATGATTGCAGGAGAAGTTCTTGCCCTTTCTGGACATGTTCCAGAAAGACAGTGTGAGGGTGGAGGTGTGTAAATCCATCATGGAGGTCTTCATCAAGTATGTTTGTCACTCACTATTCAGTATTAGAACAGCTCCTCCTCTGTATTGCTAAACAAGTGTTCGGTTAATTCTAGCTCAAGTTACAAGGTTTCTCGTTTAGTTGAGGCTGATGTATTTTCTGTTTAGACACCAGCAGGAACCAACGAGAGATCCAGTCATCCTCAACGCACTGCTGCACATCTGTAAGACCATGCATGACTCTGTCAAGTGAGTGAGCTGTTTTTTATAGTGTCTCACCATTAATGCAGAATTAGAGAGTGTTACTTTGACGTGTTTGCATGTGGTTTTTGTGTTGTAGTGCTCTAATGCTAGATGATGAGAAAAGAGCTCTGTCTCTGCTGATCAATGGATTTATTCGTATGGTGAGTCCCTGTCTTACAATATATCTGATAATCAATTAGGGATGTAACGATTAACCGTGAGCCAGTTGAAAATCGATTCAAATATGTGACGATTCAAATCGGTTGAGATGCTAAACAAATCGCGATTCAATTAGGGGTAGGAGTTTATATGAATGTATGTCTGAGGGAAACTTACTGTCTTTAGAAAAGTTTAGATGGTATTTTTTATTTTCATCTTGCCTCTGTATAATGCATATTAAAGTTCATAAGTGCAGCGCTGCTTTGTTTACAGCGGAGACCAAGGCGGCCACACGGAGTGCGTTTCCTGCTTGGGGAAATCCCATGCGGAAGCTGCGCTCACGGGAGCTATTTGCTCCCATTGCGAGAGCTTCAGTTTCGCCTCTCTACGCTCACGGATCGCTTTCTATTCAGAGAGCGACTCCGCCCCCCGCGCCCTCCCGTTTTCTTCTTCCCAGGGACCTGTGAGGAAAAAAACAGCGGGGCAAAGGGGTCGAGAGGAGCTGTTGGGCTCGGTGAATGACCCCACCCCCTCGCCATCGTCCGCGCCCAGCACCACTAAAGACGGGATGGATGCCGAGCTTCTCCGTATCCTCTCCAAAGCGGTTTAAGAGCTGGGTTCAAAGTGGTCTCTGCCAGAGGAGCCCTCTCACAGCTGTCTGGATGAATGGTTCCTGCCGGGGTGCCGCCAGGCCTTTCGTCAGCGTGCTTCTCCGTTTTTCCCGGAGGTCCACGACGAGCTCACCAGATGGCCGCTCACCCGTCTAAGCCATGTAGGACCACTTCAGCTCTCGCTGGACGCGCCTACACCTCAGCTGGACAGGCGGCTTCGGCGCTTCATTCTATGGCGGTCCTCCAGGTCTTCCAGGCCAAAATCCTCGCATTCTCCGACGAGTCTGGCCTGGACCCCACTACCCTCAGGGATCTGAGGAGCGCGACCGACCTGGCTCTACGCGCCACCAAGACCACCGCCCAGGCTCAGCTTTCTAAAATAATGTGGTTAATCACAGTTCTTTCATGAACGAGGAGGGGGCAATAAATTTTTCACGTAGGGCCAGGTAGGTTTGGACAGCTTTTTTCCCTTAATAAATGAAATCATCATTTAAAAACTGCATTTTGTATTTACTTGCATTATCTTTGTGTAATATTAAAATTAGTTTGATGATCTGAATCTTTTAAGTGTGACAAATATGCAAAAAAATTTAAAACAGGAAGGGGGCAAAAACCTTTTCACGGCACTGTATCATTTAAACTGTAAATTTTATGGTCAGAGTGAGCAACTACAACATAACATATATAGTTTCAATGTTTTTTTTTAATATTTTGGTCCTTTTTTATCAGGTGTCATTTGGGAGGGACTTTGAGCAGCAGTTGAGTTTCTGTGTGGAAGCCAGGGCAACTTTCTGTAATCTGGAGCCCGTCATCATTCAGCTGATTCATGTGAGCAGCCTGTGTCCTAATGGATGTGTTATGTTTTTATGCCAGAGATTTCCAAATCTTTCTATATGCTTGAAATGCCCCCTGCGATTATATTTCAATAATTTGTAAACACAATTGCATGTTCACGGTTATCTAATCAGCCAGCGAACGCAGATTTGAATTTAGCAGCTGATGATATGACGCACTGAACGTTAATCACGCCGGCGTGATTGTATTAAATATAGAAAATATTAATCGGCTATTTTTGTCTTTTGGAAGTTGCATTCAAAATCCACTTGGCTCAAAAATCTGAGGGGGCACGTGCCTCTGCGTTCATGATATGTGTTGACAGAGCTGTAGTATCTGATCAGGGTCATGATAGAGGATTTATTAAAACACATTATTCATATTCAGTCCTCAACTCTGTTTTAATGTCCCTATGGGTTTTATTGTAGTAAGCAGATTGAAATTGCATGCTGTAAAGTCTAACATTAGTCTAATGGAGTGCTGAGGGACTGTCTGTCATGATGATATGAGTGTCTCTCTTACAGACGGTGAATCAGTTAGCCATGGAGACCAGACATGTAATGAAAGGCAATCACTCACGTAAAACGGCTGCTTTTGTCAGGGTTAGTTTTTTTTTTCTGTATCACTTTTACATAATGGTTGAATCTTATGAGGACATTTTTCAAGTTGTAATTTGTAAATTGTAATTGACAGGCTTCAGGAGATTCCCTCTAATACTATTGGATCCCTGCTTTATCCCATTTTAGCCCATAAGTGACTGAGTTTTTGCTGCCTGTTGTGTGTTTATTTGCAGGCATGTGCTGCCTACAGTTTCATCACCATTCCGTCCCTCACCAGTATCTTCAGCCGTCTCAACCTCTATCTGCTCTCTGGACAGGTAGCACTGGCCAACCAGTGTCTGTCCCAAGGTGAGTTCTGGAGCCTCTCTTAGACTGAAGATGCTCTTGTACATGCTTGATCCAGCCTCTCATTGTGAAGGATAATTCAAATACACTACCGTTCAAAATAAACCATAATGTTGTGAAATAAAATGTAATTTATTCCTGTGATAGAACAACAGCCATTACTCCAGTTTTCAGTTTAACATAATCAATCAGAAATTATTTTAATATGCTGATTAACTTTTAATATGATCAATAATTTTTTCTTTGCTGTGTAATATTTTTGTGGAAACAGTGATACATTATTTTCAGGATTCTTTGATGAATAGAAAGCGCCTTGCTCTCGGTTGTTGAAGCCCTAAGACTGACCAGAGCGGCTTCCAAATCTTCAATACTTATCTTGCTGGATCTGTCCACTGCTTTTGACACGGTTAACCACTAGATCCTCCTGTCAATCCTATTGGCAAAGGGCATCTCAGGAACAGCACTCCAGTGGTTTGAGTCTTACCTCTCAGAAAGGTCCTTCAAGGTATCTTGGAGGAGTGAGGTGTCCAAGCCGCAACATCTAGTTACTGGGGTGCCTCAGGGCTCAGTTCTTGGACCACTTCTCTTCTCTGTCTACATGGCATCACTAGGTTCTGTCTTTCAAAAACATGGCTTTTCTTATCACTGCTGTGCTGATGACACTAAACTTTACCTCTCATTCCATCCTGACGATCCAAAGATAGCTGCTTGCATCTCAGCATGTATAACAGACATTTCTTACTGGATGAAAGGACCATCACCTTCAACTCTTCATCACCTTCAAGACAGAACTGCTTGTGGTTTCAACAAACCCATCACTTCATCACAATCTCACCATCCAGCTAGGCGCATCAAACATAACTCCTTCAAAGACAGCCAGAAATTTGGAGTTGTGATTGATGATCAGCTGAACTTCTCAGACCACACTGCTAAAACGGTCTGCTCCTGCATATTTGCGTTATACAACATTAGGAAGATCAGGCCCTTTCTTTCGGAATATGTTCAAGCTCTTGTTTTGTCCAGACTGGACTATTGCAATGCTTTCTTGGCAGGTCTTCCAGCCAGTTCTACGAGCCGAAAAGAGTCACACCTCTGCTCATCAATTTGCACTGTCTACCAGTAGCTGCTCGCATAAAATTCGAGGCATTAATGTTTGCCTACAAAAATACCACTGGCTCTGCACCCATTTACCTAAATTCATTACTTCAGAGTTATGTGCCTCTAGAAGCTTGCGTTCTGCAAGTGAACGTCTCTTTATTGTGCCATCCCAAAGAGGCACAAAATCACTTTCAC
>NW_015653519.1:1487376-1492626 GCF_001515625.1 Sinocyclocheilus rhinocerous | reverse complement strand
ATGTCACACCTCTGTTCATCAATTTGCACTGGCTACCAGTAGCTGCTCGCATTAAATTCGAGGCATTGATGTTTGCCTACAAAACCACCACTGGCTCTGCACCCCTTTACTTGAATTCACTACTTCAGACTTATGTGCCCTTTAGAAGCTTGTGTTCTGCAAATGAATGGCACATTATACTGCCATCCCAAAGAGGCACAAAATCACTTTCACAGACTTTTACATTAACTGTTCCCTCCTGGTGGAATGACTTCAAGAAACGGCTGAAAACACATATTTTCCATCTTGATTTGACCCTCTAACACTAGCACTCTCTATTCTAATTCTATTTTATCTACTTGTTTTTTTTTATTATTAAAAAATATATATTTTCTGCTCTAACTACTTGTTTTATTTAAAAAGAAAAGCAAAACACTAACACTAGCATTCTCTGTCTGTTATACATATTTATTTTCTTTTTATTTATTATAAATAATGACCCTCTAACACAAGCATTCTCTGTTCTTTTTCTATTCGTTTGACTTATTTTTATTAAAAAAAATTATATCTGCTTGTTTCTATTCTATTTGTTTTCTTTTTATTTATTATAATTTTTTAAAGCAAAACACTAACACTAGCATTCTCTGTCTGTTATACATATTTATTTTCTTTTTATTTATTATAAATAATGACCCTCTAACACAAGCATTCTCTGTTCTTTTTCTATTCGTTTGACTTATTTTTATAAAAAAAAATTATATCTGCTTGTTTCTATTCTATTTGTTTTCTTTTTATTTATTATAATTTAAAAAAAAACTTGCTATATATACTGCGTTAGGCTAACTGAGAGTTGTCACAGCACTTCCTGTACATATTATTGCTCTTTTGTTAGTTTTGATTGCTTCTATAATTCTTTTTGTAATAAATGTCTTTACAGTCATAGTTCATCAATTTAATAATCAATAAAAGTATTAATTTCTTAAAAAATAACATTTCTTCAAACTTTTGAAAGGTAGTGTTATTATGGTTTTCCCAAAAATAAGCAACAAAAACTGATTTCAACATTGCTAATAATAAGAAATGTTTCTTGAGCACCAAATCAGCCTATTAGAATGTTTTCCGAGGGTTCATGTTTGAAATTGCATTAATATTTAAATAATATTTCACAATTTTACTGTTTTTACTGTATCTTTGATCAAATAAATATAGCCTTGATGAACATCAGAGGCTTCTTTCCAAATATCTTAAAAGATTCCAAACTTTCAGATGTATGTGTACAAAACTGACCTCATATCAGTGCAAAGAGCAGCCTCTGCCATGGTCAGCCAAGATTGGGTGTGATGGTATAGATTTGATATGGACTGTGAAAACTTAATTTTAATTTCTGTGTCTATTTCTCAGCGGATGCATTTCTGAAGGCAGCAGTCAGTCTTTTGCCAGAAGTCCCGCGAACCATCAGCATTGAGGGTAAACAGCGATCATCTGAGCCCTTCCTCCTTGACTTCATTAATAACTTCCTCTCCACACTGCTCGTAGTGCCGGTAATACATGCCTAAATATTTGCAGGAGTGTTTTAGCCTCATCTCGCTAGTACATATCTAAGCGTGATTGTTGACTTGGTCTTGTAGGATCATCCGGAGCAGGGTGTGCTGTATCTGGTGCGAGGGCTGTTGAATATGGTGCAGGACTACACCTGGGAGGACAACAGTGACACTAAGATCCGCGTCTACATCAGCGCTTTACCATTACTAGCAGCAATGGGCCAAGAAAGCTATCTTTACACCATTCCTAAAGGTACCGCAGTGAATAAATGCAGACATGTTCTCTAATAAACACATCGGCTTAATGTCTTTCTGACATTGAAGTCTGAATGGAAGCATGTTTGTTCCTGTTGTAGTGGATTCCAACGAAACCCTCTATGGAGGAGATCCCAAGTTCATCGCAGAGATCAACAAGTTGTGTGAGACACTGATCAGTCAGGTTCTGGATCATTTAAAGGGGCTGGGCCGAGATGAGGTGAGATACTGTGTCTCTAAAAGTATCTGCACCCTTCAGACATGATCATACATTTTTCAATGTCTCAATGCATTAGACAACAACATATCAAGGTATAGAAGCTTTTTAAGGTTTTACAAGATAAAACAATAAGTATGGTGTTCAAAATGAAAGTATTGTGACACTTTGTGGTTGTCGACAATCGACATTAGAGGTCAAACGATATTCACCCCCGGTTTCACAGACAAGGCTTAAGCCTAGTCCCCGACTAAAATGTAAGTCTGAGCTGTTTCAACTGAAAGAAACTTGCACTGATTGATCTTGAAATATGTCAGTGCCCTTGTTTTGTCTCCAGATGCACACCAGTAATGTTTTTTCTAAGGCATGTTTATGAAAATTACTTTAAAATCCTAATTGAACTGTGACCTAGTCCTGGCTTAAGCTAAGCCCCGTCTGTGAAACCGGGCCATAGTGTTTGCCGATTAATCAGCACTGATATTTTATCGGTTCTCTGTTCTTACAAAATAAATCTTATGTAGTTATGTGCAAAAGAGCAATGTATACATCTAATATGTGAGCACGTTATAATGTTCAAATGAGGGCACATGGACATAATATATACTGTACATGCCATTTGAAAATTATATATGAAAAAATCCAAGTCGATTTTATTTCTACCAATTTCTCTCTCTTCCTTTCTTGTACATATTATATATATTTCATGATAAAATATATATATTTTTAAAAATTGTATATATATTTTTTTGTAATATTTCTTTAGTTTAATCATTTCAAAACATTCTCATGATTAAGTCACTATTGATAATTTTGTAATATATTTCATCACTAATTAGTTTTTTGATAAATTAAATTTCATTGAGTTTTTCATATTAATGATTTTATAAATCAATTAATTGGTCATCTGTAAAGATATTTCTTTGAAACGGTATACTTTTTTTTTTTTTTAGTTTAGATTTATATACAACTCTGTTTCTGGATTTCAGCAATCTTTGAAATTAAAAAGAAAATAAGTTCAGTTGTTGTACTTATTAGTAAAAAGTCAAATTTAATGTTTTTACTTTTATATTTCTGGGTTAGATATTTCCACTTTTAACAGTAAAATGTTCATGCAGTACCAGTACAACAGTGCCATATGGTGCCACTGTATGTCAGGACAATCTAATATATGTGTAATATTATTATAATTTATGATTTAGCATGGCTATGTGATATTTCTGTGTTTATGTTTGTTTCAGGGAGTGCGCAGACAGGGCAGTCTGGCTTTCTCTCTGTCTGGCTGTCTGTTGGCTCATGGTGATCTACGCAACAACAAACTCAATCAGCTGGTTGTCAACCTGTGGAACCTGAGTCACAAACACGGCTTTTGTGACACGCGCACATCGGTTAGTCGTATGCACAATCACATTAGCACTCAGTGGCAAATACAATGCCCTGACCTCTCTCTCCTCCTCTCCAGGTTCGGACTCTGGAGTACATCAAACATCAGGCGCAGCAGGCAGACATGAGCCATCTCTCTGACGTGACGGCACGTCTGTCTCTGCAGTCTAGAGCCTGATGCACTGATGGAGACATTCCAGTGACAGACAGCCAGAAACCCTGAGATGGTTTGACATTCATATATTTCAAGTGTTCTTCAAATGATTATTGAAACTAACCTGTAGTTTCCTATTGGCTCAAACTTCTACAGTCTAGTCCCAAATCTAGTCATGATCTATTAATATTTCTAAATATTATTTGATTATCTGTAATGTCAGTTTGCACTTGTTTTTGTACAGTTTGTGTGCCTAACCAGGTATTATGTAATAAAATGCTTTAAATCATGACATCTTGTGGATTTTGTTCGAGGAGAAAAAATGATTTTCTATGGATCTGAACTGCATGTTATAGGAAAAACGTTCCCGTGATTTGTCTTGATAGAAGCTGCTTAAGCTCCATCAGCTCAGTAGGTCTTGCTGTATGTATCACAGTGTTATTTTAGTATCAGTGAATATAACAGTTTTTAATATTTTGAATTAAAAGGCTAGTTCTGTCATCATTTACTCCCCACTGACTTCCATAGTATGGGGGAAAAAATATATTATGGAAGTCTGTGGAGACCAGAAACTGTTTGGTTACCCACATTTTTTTTTTTTTTTTGCGCTCAATAGAAGACCCTGATGTGTCAGAGCACCACCCTGCTGTAAGATGAATTGTTCACAATTTATAGTCACAATAATAAGTTTTGCTTTTACTGTTGCTAACAAGAGGCTAAATTGGACTACAGAGGTTACTGGGGATGTTAAAAATCATCACGCCGAACATTCACAGCCTTGTGTTTATAATCACACTCTTGCAAACTATTCTAACTTAAACTTGTGGTGGTGATGTTGAGGTAATTTGACAGTAGCCTAAAGCCCCGTTCACACCAAGAATGATAACTATAAAGATAACTATTAGCGTCCACTATCCGATATCGTCAGTTTGTTCTAAGCGCACCCGCGTCTGCCGCTTTAAATTCTCCAGCTCGTGATAGCAGGGAGGATTCTGATTGGGTGTCAATGATTTTATCCTTCATCAGCTGGAAAAAAAAAATCGTTCTGGAAGTGATTCCAATGATATCGTTTCTCTGTGCCTTTATCGTTATAGCTGTGGTGTGAACTCTGCTATTCTTTAATATTGAGAATGATTTTTAGAACTATCTTTATCGTTATCTTTATAGTTATCGTCCTTGGTCTGAACGGGCCTTAACCTCTTAAGACCCGGCAAAACATTTTAGGAAAAAAATTAGTATTTTTTCCATGTCATTACATTGTTTAGAGCATTAAAAAATAAAAATGATATTTCATTCATAAGTTAAGCTATGTCCTTGGTAGAGGACATTGGGACTCAATTTCTTTAAAAAATAAAAAGACGAATGAACATGCACAGGCAAAAGCAATTGTTTTTTGTTTTTTTAATCACCAATACATTTTTAGTTTTCAGGATTTTTTTTTTTTTTTACCAAACTTTGTATAAAGATCATTCTCAACTATGTTATAACAGAATGATTTTATATACCATTTTTCTTCATGCAAAATTTGTGTAAAATGGCCATAAACAAAATCACCAATACATTTTTAGTTTTCAGGATTTTTTTTTACCAAACTTTGTATAAAGATCATTCTCAACTATGTTATAACAGAATGATTTTATATACCATTTTTCTTCATGCAAAATTTGTGTAAAATGGCCATAAACAGGTTTTCTCATTATATATAATGTATCTATAAACTAAAT
>NW_015653519.1:1474128-1487233 GCF_001515625.1 Sinocyclocheilus rhinocerous | reverse complement strand
TCATTGTGTTTTCGCAAGCGACAACTGTGTACCAGCTCTAATGCCATGGCGAAAGTTTGAGCAATACATACTTACTGTTCTGCCTTTGTCTGCACAGACCGGCACAGAACACTATTTAGATCTAAAATAAACATGCGATTTATTTCTCAGCAGTTTACCTTCACAGACATAACCAACTGCTTTTGTAACTCGTGTGTGTTTTTAACAGAAACTTTTGTGTTGGCCTACAAAATGAATCCCTGCAGGTATTATTGCCATTGCATTGGTGTATTAACCAGGGTTGGGGAAAGTTACTTTTAAAAGTAAAGCATTACAATATTGTGTTATTCCCTAAGAAGTAACTAATTGCATTAATTTTATGGAAAATAATGTGTCGTGTTACTTTTGCGTTACTTTTCCTCATCTGAGATGGGCTTGCTTGTTATATTTTTGGCAAATGTAAAAACCCTTTCACACAAAAAGTGAAATTAATAAGCCTCAGACTGAAGGAAATGTAAATTCATGTCTGTACAAACCTTTCAGCTGTGCTGCCTTTCTGGATTGCAGAAGAAACATGACAAAGGAAAAGAAAGTTCAACACTCTTACTTCAGCAATAAAACACGAATGTGATGTTTAGCTAGTCATTTTTGCGGATTCGTATAGTTGAAATGGATCATGGAAGGTCAGGAGCAAAGGTCTGCACTTACTCCCGATTTTCTTGCAAATTAAAAAGTAATGCATTATTTTACTAGTTACTTGGGAAAAGGTAATCCGATTACGTAATTTGTGTTACTTGTAATGCATTACCCCCAACACGTATTAAATATTACGTGTTAGCCTCACAACAGTTTTCCAAAACGATGTCCAAATAGCTATTTGGTTGACATTAACCAATACTGCTGTACAACCCCCCAAAAAAGTTGTAACTAGCAGCACTTGTAACTTCATGTTGATCTACAGCAATGAAGACAAACAGGACATATCAATTTGTTACATCCATTTTCTATTGTTTTATTACGTTCAATCACACCTCGGCAGAGAATGAAGCGGCCCCCTGGTGACTGAGACATTTATAACGGCACATTCACACTCCGATCAACACAAACATGCATTCATCCACCCGCTCGCGCACATTTGTACGATCTGTGCTTTTCTCATTCTCACACATACAATGTAACAGAAGTGGTGAAATGTCCTGTCAAGGATACCGAAATATCCCTGGTAAGATCTAGCTGTGTAGACACATAAAACCAAGCCTTGTTTTGATTGAGCTATCATACTGTAGAATTTATCAAAGTATATTAGGATGGAGTATAAGTAAAGAGCAATTTAATTACTTTTATTAATACATTGAGCGACCACCACCTTCAGTGGCAGGACAGGAAAGTCCCTCTCACAAACGAGGGTCCCTGACACCAACAGCTCAGTAGAACTACAAATGGAGGGCATCACAATTACATCTGAAGTGCGTCTGTTTCTGCTCTTTTTTTTTTTTTTTTTTACGAAGAAGGATTTATTTCAAACACTCGACTGACGTTATGAAGTGAGTTTGGAGTAAAAATATGTTATTAAATGTGGTATTTTCACATGCTTTCAGATGGAGCAGCATTATCTTCACAGAGCCGTAGTTCACTGAGAAGTTATGCATACAGCTGTCATTATCGCGAACGATTTCTTCGATTTCATAATCGCGCAATAAAATCGTCTGCGATTTTTTTGTGTAACTTGTCAGTGAACTACGGCTATGTGTAGTAAATTCTGCTCCATCTGAAAGCACGTGATGATGATTTCCTGCTGATTACAGAACCGGCTTTTTTAACAAAATGCGCATGACAATCGCATTCGATTAATCGTGCAGCCCTAATATGTAGCATACTTTATATCGCCCTACATCAGTACACTATGTATGTGGATAAAGTTGGATATAAATAATTACACACGCACACACACACACCTCTGCAATAATACATTTACATTTTGCAATGATATTAGATTTGCTATATCATACATATTGCATTACATGACATATACTGTATGTATGCAGATAAAGTAGGATTTACTGTATAACTTAATATATCGCTGGACAACCATATAGCTTACTTTTTTCAATGATATAACAATCAAGCAGTTTGCTATATAATATGCTATATACAGTACATGCAGCTTAAGCAGGGCCGTGCAGAGACCTTTGGAGGGGCAGGTGCTCAAAGTATAAAAGGGGCACATGGAGCACGGCTTTTAATAGGGCTGTGCTCCTTGCTGAGACATGTATCGAAACGGATGCTACTGTATTGATAGCAGCAAAAGCCGTGACGCAGTTTTAAAAAAGAAACACAGATTCATTTTACTAATAGTTAGATTGGGCAGGCCTTCACAAAATGGCGTTTAATTACAAAAAATAAATAAAAATAAAATTGCCTTGACAAAAGGGCACTTTGGGCATCAAGGGGAAAGGGGCAGGTGCTCAAGCACCCATCGCACCCCCCTCTGCACGTGCCTGAGCTTAAGTGTAAGTGTACTGTACTGTAATTTGGATATACGTATAGTAGTTTTATTATTCATTATTCATTTGAGTTCAAAATGTGGAGATAATGAGCAATATGAAACCTGTGGTGTTTTGTTCAATTTTGAACAATTTGGTGTAGCGCCAAGCCTTGGTGATGTGCATCACTGACTGTCATTCATTGTCCCTAACTGCTTTAGCATGTAATATCATGAATCATGACCAGTATTCACACAGAGGTAGCGAGGTTTCTTACCTAGCAAACCGCCATATGATGACGACTGTTTAGGTGGCACTCCAAAAAACAGTTGTCCTATTCTATCCAGATACTGAGGTCAAGAGAAGAACATATACACAAAGTCCAAAAGTCTTATCTCATACCAAATCCATGCCACATTATAACAGTGAAGGTGAATCTCTCTGAATGATGCCTGCAACCTTTAACATGTTTTACTGTGTGTATTTGTTTTATGTAACTATCCTTATTACATTAGCTTAGCATCAAGCCAACGTCAAACTCTTTTGTAATATACTGTGCAGACAGCTTATTAGGTCAAAAGCAGAACCCTTTTATCTCTAGGTACTGAGAAAGAAAAAAAGGATGTTTGTGATATGTTTAAGAGCATTACTATTACTAACTCACCTCATTGTACATAGGGTCTCTCTTCAGTGATGGCTGATACTGCTCGCATAACACTGTGAAGACTGTCAACTTTCCACTGGAAATAAAACCACAATCATCCAGAGGTTGTGTTCCATCATTTGCTTAAACACTGATGGATGATTCAAAATGTCAGATAAAGTTACTTAGTCTAGCGCATATCTCTTCAACTCCAGTCCTAGAGGAACAGTGTCTGGAAGACTTTAGAAACACTCCAATGTAACCCATGTGTCTGTAATTTACAAGTAATTCTAAACATCTTTAACAGCTTGTTCACATATGCTTGATTAGAGTTAGAGATAGACTCAGCAGGACAATGGCCCTCTAGGACTGGAGAATGAAGAGCTCTGGTCTGTTGCGTTTCCACAGTAAAGGATGCTAAGAGGCACCAGAAGTGAAGAGAAGGGGAGAAACATCACATTTTAAAAGCTGGGGAAAAGGCGTAAGTGAAAAGTAGTGGGGAGAAAGTCTAGAGGAATCAGTCATGGGATACCGTTTCTTAAATCGGGTCACCAGATCATAAGATCACACCGTTGTTTTTTCTCGCATTACAAAAGAAAAAGAAAAAGCCAAGAACCTGCAACACGGCTCTTAGTAAGACTAAAATAACTCAGTCTCACGGATATCAAACGGCACTTCTTACTCCTGCATAAAAACAGAGCAGCAGACCAGAAAATGCCCACTCAGACTGTCAATGTGAATATTTGTAGAATTTTGTCTCAGAATTTTAGAATATAGATCAGGGGTTCTCAACTCTAGGTCCATTTTCTTGCATAGATTAGCTCCAGTCCTAATGAAACACCTAAACAAGCTAATCAAGGTCTTCAGGATTACTTACCGTCATGTACCGTGAAACGGTATAATTTTGAAAAATACCGTGATATAAATTTTTGGTCATACCGCCCAGCACTACTAGAAAGTTACAGGCAGATAAGTTTGATCAAGGTTGGAACAAGAAAGTGGACCTCAAGAGACTGAGCTGAGAATATAATACGGAATGCTCTATAATAGAGAGAAAGGGCCTGATGCTGACAGTATCTCACCCGTCCACAGCCAGCAGGAGGAACCACAGGAAGTTCAGCAGAGGCTGCACATACGGAGGACCCTTCTCTATAGACGGGTGCTTCTGTGTGTATGTGGTGAACACCACCAATGCGCTTGTCTTATTTTTTAAACAAAGGAACCTGCAGTCAAGAAAAGATACTGGAGATGTATACCAATCATAAAAAAATAAGCATTCAACAAATTTACTGAATGTGACAATATTAGTTTAAATCACTGCACTTTAACCCATTTTATAAAAGCAGGAGTAGAGTAAAAAAAAAAGTATTTCATACATCATAAAAGCAGTCCATACGACTTCTGCACTATTTTACAATTCTTCTGAATGCTATTTATATGATAGCTTGTGTGAAGCAGATCCAAACTTAAGTTGTTTCCTTTCATTTTCGCTTCACTTCACATTGTGTCAGTAGCTTAGAAAACACTGTGGGTGCTTCTCAAATGGAAGGCTGCATCCTACGAATGCTGCATATCTCAGCTGCCAGCCTGCCACGTCATCAAATGTCGCTGAAGGCCATCTCAATCGGAAGGATCCTTAGGCCCTGTACCAAATGGAAGACTCATGTGCACTTGCGGTCTTACGGACTTACAATGGCCGCCGCATGCGCGTGTCCATTAAGTCCACGAGACCTTATGGTGTCCCATTTGTCGTTTTAGCGTTCTGAAGGGTGCTCGCGAGCGCCCCCTTTGCGGCCGTTATGTGCCCTCGATCCGCACTTCTGCCGAGCCCGCACTGGTGCGAGCTCCGCAGCAGACTTCTACCCGACAGTCAAAGCGGCATTACGTCATGAAAGTGCGGACTCAGAGGAAGACCGCGAGGGTTTAGTGTGCCATTTGGGACAGGGCCTTAGAAGGCAGTCTTCGTTTTGCCTCCTTCATTCAGCTGAATTTGAAGAATGCATGGGATGTATACTTTTATACACTTTATATACTTCTAGCGTTTAATGCCAAGAAGGACTCTAGCCTACAAGCCTCCGAAGGACTGAACTAGGAAGGACACAGCCTCGGTAGGATGCAGCCTTCCGTTTGAGAAGCACCCAGTGTAAAACTCTGGCCAATGGTGTTCAAGTGTGCCTAACAATTTTACTCCGTCTGAAGAAAAAGCCTAAAGACTAAGATCCTGTCATTGAGAAGCACCTCTGCAGCCGACAACATAGCAAATCGACACCCGCTGCATGCCTACCAAGAAAAGATTAGAGTATTATTTCCTATCTACAAAAGCAAATTGCTCCCAAAGGCACGTTGCTTCAAACGGACCCTTTGTGTAAGGGTCCCCTCAAGCTGTCCAATGGGCATGAGAGCTGCGTGTTCTGCCTGGGCTATGCCCACACTGAAGCCTCTCTCAGTGACTGTCCTCACTGCAAAGACATGAGTCTCAGGATGCTGCGCTTTAGGGCTGCCTTCATTTTAGGGGATGACTCTGCTTCTTGTGCTCCCCTGTCTCCTACTTCTTTGCCATGGAAGCAGCAGCAGAAGAGCTTTTCAGCAACAATCTCATGCCAACTCCTGCATGTCTTGCACTCACCTGAACCTACATCCTTGCCCGTACTGTTTGCACGAGCTGACATTCGCCCCTCCCCTAAAGCCAATGGGGATGAAGCCATGTCACTGGCTGCCTCTGAGGAGGAAGAATAGTCAAGTGTGGTGGAAGAGTGAATCGGATGAGTCCCTCTTGAGTCTGAAGTCGAGAATTTTTGTGTACTTTCCAAGGCTGTGGAAGAACTTGGTTGTGGTTGAGCTGCTGCGCAAAGAGTCTAACGCTATGTGCCACTTTTTACTGAAGAGAGAAAGCTTAGCCCCTCATGCTCTTCATCTTTGTATGTTCATCCATTTATTAAAGTGGACCTGAAGGTTGCTTATTTTCATGTCCCAATGGTTCCTCATCACAGATGAGGGAATTTGAAGGAACAATGTACCAAATACACTGACCTTGTATTCAAGCTGTGTCTATACCCAAACACTTTCACAAAGTGTGTAAATGCTGCTCTCTCCCTTTTGAAAATGAGCAGAGTTTGTGTTTTGTATTCTCTCAATCACTGCTTATTAATGTCCCAGTGAAGTCTTATGCGAGCACAATACTCTGCTGCTCAATTGTATGCAGTCTTTGGGGTTAAAAGTCAATATGCCGAAAAACGTGTTGGAACCCAGCCTGCACATTTCCATTTTTAGTCATAGAGTTGAACTCCCCGACTATGCAAGCACATATTATAGTGGAGAACTCAAAGACAATAGGAGCTTTCGCACCAGATAGTTATAGGAACTTAGTTATAGGAACTAGCCACCAAGGCTAAAATGTTCCCCAGGGCCATTTTCTTGGTTGCATTTGAACCGCCAGTAGGAACTGACATAAGCCTGCCAACAGCGATGCCATTTAAGAGCAGAAAAAACTCCTGTACAGTTCTGTACAGTGGAGAACAACATATGGAGTATCATGTTTACTTCAAATTTCATTACTGTGAAACATGCAGTGCATATATTTATTTAATTAAACATTGCAGTCTTTGCTATTTCATAATTGTGTTACGCAAAACCATGATTTTGGTTTTATTTCAACGTGCAGCCCTAAATCAACGTGTAAGGTTTATAGAACCTCAGACACTTTGATCTTCTGAGACGGACAATACACACACAGTGTATTAACATAGAGACATCTGTTTCCACATCTCACTGAGAGAATATGCGGGAAAACGCCTCTCTCACATATGCATTAGTTCCTTTTCATCCCCTTCCTTCCCCTTACCCATCCTCCCTCCACTCAGCTCACCCAGAATGGTCAATAGAATAATATAATGTTCTACGTGATATTTACAGTCATGTTTGGTATCATTTGAAATGTCTCTGTGCGTCTGGTACAATGGTCTCAATCTTACAAGAAGTAAACTAAAAGTTAGGGCTTCCCCCCAATAGTCGACTAACCGTTAAAGGTTAGGCTAAAAGGTAATACGAATTCTAAGAGTTTGGAGATATTTTGCTCACTGTAGTGGGTGTGTCATTTTCCCAGTACTTTTCATGCAAATTACCATCCGTCTCCAAAAGGTGTTAATTCGGCTTGATCAATACAAATTCAAATTGTTAGTTCCTGTCTCCATTTTGGAGAATGCTTGTCTTGGTTTGACTGAGGTATTTAAGGAAATGTTGCAAGAAGCTCAGGTGCGATTACTCAAGTTTTTGATGAAATGGGGAGCGTTCTTATCCTCAAGATTTTTCAGAGAGCTCTGGGGCTGATGGCAGCAGCGTCAACTACCGCTTGGGCTGCTACACATGCACTCTATAGTGCCAAACTGTTACCTCAGCGCTCTGGCACCATGGACAGTGCACAGCTTTTATCAAAAAGACATGGACATGTTCCAGATTTCCAAATGAAAGAAAATCCTGACAGATGTGTCCAAGCACGGGTTCAGGCGTGTAGTGCAATGGCAGACCAGCTTTCGGCATCTGGACGGATGTAAAGAAAGCATGGCACATCAATTGAAATGAAAGCACTTCCTTTCAATACAGCGCTACTACTTGCTCTGGCTTCAGTGAAGCAAGTAGTTAATATGCAGGTGCTTTAGGTTACCTCTGCCTATTTGGGGTTTAAGCCAGTTGACTTCAGAGTCAATTTAAACCTAGAGAATTGATGGACCTAAAGTGTGCTGAAAAGGCTCTCAACACCGTTCAGAGCTCAGGTAATAAGGCTATCAGCCTTTTCTTACTGAGGGGCTAGCTGAACAGTCTTCATACATCTTGTGCCTTGTTAGGGCACTGTATATATATATTCAGCACTATAGCCAGAATATGCTTTCTAAGCAGCTTTTTGGGGTCACACTATAGGTTTTCTGTATTGAAACAGGGTTATACACCGGGTTGTGGATGCCATTTCATTGGCTTATGAATCTCAGGGCTTGCACTGCCCAATTGGAGTAAGAACCTATTCTACCAGAGAAATGGCTTCCTTCTTGGTGTGAGCAAATGTTGTGTCCATCTTAGTCTCGCGTAGCCAGACCTTCAGACTGACGGCAGAAGGTCTGGGAACCTTGGCCGCTTTGAATGGCTAAGGCCCGCCCCAAGAGGCCATATGACTGACAGGTAAAGCAACCAATCACATTTCGTTTTGTGCTGTGACGTGAGCAAATTAGGTAACGTGGTCGAAAACGCACCTCCGTTTTGGCATCGCCCACCGATCTGGTAACTCCCTTTACTGTCCTGTAGAGACCTATACTTGGTTTTCTCTCAACGGCTCCACTCTTGATCCGGGCCAGGCCAGGCCAGCTCTGTACTACAACATGGTGTGATTAGACACTGTTCCCCAGAGAGTCAGTTATATTGATGCAGTGTCAAGTGATTGAAAGGGAAAATCTCAGGTTGCGTAACCTCATTTTTCACAAGATGAGGAAATGAGACATTGCGTACAACCTTCTAAGATGTGCTATGCCTCTTTGCCTTCAGTGAAAAGATTCTGAGAAATTGGTGAACAGCACCACTTTATACATGCAGAAAGCCCACCATCAATTACGCGCACTTGAACGCCATTGGCCAGTGTTTTACACTGAAGTTAGAGCTGTACGATTAATCGGAATTCAACTGTAATCGCGATTCGGCAAAGGCTACGTTTTTGTCAAGCACAGCTTGTCAGTGAAACACGGTTCTGTGATCAGTAGTAAATCTTCATCCAAAGGCCAGAAGGCCTGAAACTCCAAACATGCCCAGCAGAAAAAAGGTAATGCACGTAGTTCCAGGAAATCCCATATAGTGGTAGCTGAATAAACAGAAGATTGAACTTCATTCAATGCATGAAAAAAGCCATAGAAGCTGGCATGGCGTTAAATACAAACAAACAACAAGGATTTTATTTTAAACACTCGACTGACGTTATGAAGCGAGTCTGGAGTAAAGACCTCTTGTCTTTTGGACAAGAGGTTCATAAATGCTTCTCATGTTTGGAAAGATGTTGCTTTTTAAAATGCATGTTATAAGCAGCTCAATCATTTACTGATAAAACATTTACTACTGGTCACAGAGCCGTACCTCACCAACAAGCTGCGCATAACAGCTTTCGCGATTTCATAATCACACTAAACCAAACGATTTAATCGCGATTTCGTTTCGATTTCAATCAATTGTGCAGCTCTAACTGAAGTTAATCAACAGGGCTTCTGTATTTTTGGAGAAAGGTGTTTTACATAGCTTCAGCAACTGATGTAATATCTCGTTCCCTCAGGGAACAAAGTTTATTTAGGGGTGTAACGGTACACGTATTCGTACCGAAAATTTTATAGTAATAGGCAGGCGCCTTAGTTCAAACGGCAGCACGGAGGACAAGTGAGCGTGATCATCCCTACCTCTTTACTACTAGTTTTAAGAGTGAAGAGAAGAGCATTTCACGAAATATTAGACTACTCATCATATTTTACTATGACAGCCACTGTGTACATGAATATATTTCAACAACAAATAAAAATTGAATAATTTAGAAGTTAATTTAAAAACTGCATTGTGTGCAATTTACATGTTTGCATAAAAATTTTTAAGTCGAGTGTTGATTATTATATTTAAAAATAAATAGTAATTAAATTTAAGTTTGGGCTCTGTTAATTGTAACCATATAGTAATGCAAAAGGGATCTAAAAGGGCTAGTTTAGAGCATAAGCTGAGGTAGATTTTTATGCCTAGGAAATTTTTAATTATAATTGGATTTATTTAAAGAAAGAGCAGTTTGTTCAGTAAACCACTATTTAATAAATAAAAAAAGAAACAATTTTGTGTTTAGTTTCCCCCCTGCTGGGATCTTCTAAACCATACCAAACCGAACCGTGACATCAAAATCAAGGTACGTACCGAACCATCATGTTTGTGTACCATTACACCCCTAGCCATGCAGAGACATAATTTCTCAGCTGTAGCTCTCAAGCATGATGCCGTTCGGCAGGTCACATTAGGTTTGACCTTAATATGGACTAGCTATATGTGCAATGTCACAACATCAAACCTGAAACATCAGATGTCACATCTGAACATAACTGAACAACAGAAAGCAAGATTTTCTGTGAACTTAAAATTGGGTCTGTTCCTCACACAAAGCTATCATATAGATTTGGAAGACATGAAATACAATGCATAAGAGGTTTTTTTTTTTCCTAATTTAAGTCAATTTGGAGCTAGACAGCCCCAGTCCCGATTCACTTCTGTACACTGTATAGCAGAGTGGCCTACACATTCTTTTCTTATATTTCTGCTTTTGTATTTTGCAATAGAAATAGTCAAACCGGTCTGAAACTGCATTGTGGTGTAAAAATAATAACAGAATTTTCAAACTCCAGAACTCACTGTAAGACGGCCTGTGCTACAAACATGTCCACCTCTCCATGAAATCCTCGCGCTGATGAATACTCCACCAACATCTGTGCACAGCCTTCTCCATCAGATGAGTGTAGAAAATGATAGCGTGATTCACTGTAGTTTTGCTCTAAATGCAAACAAACAAATGATGTGGGTTACCCATCCTCAAAACAGCTGATTGTTCCTTTAGAATTTATTGAATGGTTATTGTCATGTCTGTTTTACCTTTCCACAATGTGAGCGCCAGCAGCTGGTGTAGTTTGGGGTGGCCCAACTTCCCCGAGCCTCCTGATGACCACTTGATCGCTCTGGAGACAAACGCCACTCGCTCTGGTGAATTTGGGTCCATCAGGCTGAAGAGTTTAGCCAAATGCTCTAGAACAAACACCAAGAATGTAATTACACAATTAAAAGGCTATCATGTAATTGCTGCAGATAGTAGGTATTGTAGATTGTGTAGGGTTGGGAAATGTTGAATATTTATTATACTCTGTATTATTTTATTGAAGTTATGAAGTTAACCAATATTGTCAATATTATGCCGATTTTAATGTGCTTCTCATTTTGCCATTAAAATTTCCCATAGACTTTCATTAATTCAGTTTTGCAACTATTCCTTGTTTCATGATGTGACTAAATGAGTGTGAAGACAGAATTGAACTTCAGTAGCAAAATTTCAGTTAAGTTTTGACATATATGATTATGCCTTGATTATTTTAAACCACTATTACATTAAACATTTTTTTAGCTAACTGGCGGTTAGTTGAAATGATGGTTCCACTGACTGACCCAAAAAAAAAAAAACCACACACAAAAACAGCTTTTCAACTACTTTGAAGGAGCTAGTGTAAAAACATTAAAATAAATATAAAATAATAATAATGTCTTAATTAGTTATATTGCAAAGCTATTGCATTTAACAGCTTGGTGCTGCAGTGCATTTGAACTCAATATTGGCTACCAATATTCACACACTTGCTTTAGCTTAAAAATAAATAAACCTTCTGAATATTCTGACAATTCAGTTCTAACTACAGATAAAGCTAAATATAACCACACCTCTAATTGTTTGCCAAATTAATAACAATCACCAGCACAACAGCCTTAATAATATAATGTTCAATAAACTCACCTAGTGTCTCATCATCTACTTTGGCCCCAGATTTCTCCAGGGACTCTAGTTCCAGCATGGACAGATCTGCAGCACTGTTTTGCTGTTTAGAAAACAAACATTAGTGCAGAGATCTTACAGAGGAAAAAAAGTGAACTAATTGTGAACCAGTAACAACTGACCTGTTCAGAGATTTCATGACATGATAAATTAAGTCTCTGACTGACCTAAAATTGATAAGAGGAACACATACCTGATTATAACTAAAGAAGAGCAATGCTCCATTGTACATCAACTCTCTGGCCTCTGCATGCTTCGCTTGTGACATGTACCTGCACCCAAAGCAACATGGTATTAACACAGCGTTTCTGTGACTGAGATAGCGATCATACAGTCCTCATGGGACACAGCAAAAACATTAAAATAAATAAATAAATAAATGTCCATGATGATTCAAAAAAATATATACTTTTAAAAACAAAATCAAGTTTAATATATCATATATATTATATAATTATATTATATAACATATGTATAAAGTTCTTCAAAATATATTAATTGTATTCATGTTGGCTTTGACACACTTATTGGGCCTACATTTTTTATTTATATTTGGCCCTATAAATATTGTGATGTAACTATCCGGTAAAATGCAAAAACATTTTCTTTGAAAAACATGAAAACATGTGACTGTGCACATTGAAACTTTCCATATATATAAAATATGTATTTTTCAATTTAAAAAGTATTTTTTGTAACAAATACCATGAATTTTCAGAGAGTTCTATCCCACAACATTTTACAACCTGAACCTAAACCTTGCCATTAAAGGTCACGTTATTTTACTTTCTTTTTTTTTTTTGGAGACTTCTTGAGTTTGACACACAGTCATGAGGCTCCTTTTTTTCCTGCATGTTCCTTCATGTAGATTGCACATTGTGACTTACCAAAAATATCAATAAGCAGGTGAGTCTGTTAAGCCTATTTTTTCCCCTATGAAAAAAAGGTAATAAAACATATTTGACTACTAAAAATTTTATTTTCTTTTAATGAGGCTTTTTCTTTTTCCATTATGTTGTTAGTACATGTAGAGTCCATCACCCTGATAGTTACTTGCAATCTGATCTGTGCAACATTTGATACTGGTGATGTTGCTCCTCTCAGCATAATAAGTAAAAGACGTTTGGCCATCAAATACAAACGCTGCCTAGGTTGAAATCATGATGGCCCATTCGAAAGCCTATGAGACTATGATGCTCAAAATGCTGCCTAGGTAGGCAGCTCACTAGACAGCAGGTCAACAAAAGGAAGAATGAATTGCAGGTGTGGTTTTAAGAAATAATTTTTGTTGTCTTTATCACATTTGCCTGAATTCATCGGAAGATTTTAGTGACTTTAAACTTAAAAGGTGAAATTTCACAATTCTCCCACTGTCGTATTGTATACTATTGTTTTTTTTGTTTTTGTTTT
>NW_015653519.1:1467870-1473993 GCF_001515625.1 Sinocyclocheilus rhinocerous | reverse complement strand
TTTTTTGGGGGGGGGGGGGGTGGTTGTATTATTATATTACAATATAATTGACAGATTATTCAGTTGGTCCAATTGCTTATCAACCTTGCTCTTCAGATTAGCATGTAGCTACATAGCTCACGCTGATATTATGACATAAACGACGTCGAGACTTGCCAATCAGAGATAAGATATGACTCAAGGGGCGGGTGAGGATGAGCAGTTGGCCAATCAGCACAATCGAGAATCGTGCGCGGTTGACAACAAGAAAGATCTGGAAGCGACGGGGCCCCGGCCTGTCATTACTACTCCTCGATCAAGCTCACCTGAAGAATAATGTCCGGTACATCTGATGGGCCTCATAATAATCTCCTCTCTCCACACTGGCTCTCAGTTTGCCCTCCACTCGCTGTACTCCTCCGCGGTTCCTCACGCTGGAGCTCTTCAGAGACTCCTGCTCCGACATGACTGCTCCGAACAACCAAACGCGGTTACTGAGCCTACAGACTCGCCGTACAATGACCTATATGCCATCCACAGACGGACAGATAGATACTGCTTATATTTATTCTCTCGTTTTAATTATCGCAGATAAATACAACATGTAAAATACAACTTTTGACACTATGGAGAGAAACACAAAAATATAAAGGTGGTCAATTATGGCTGAAATGTACAGTACTATTTTCAATGATCTATGAGCTACTGCAATTAATCAGTTAATCAATCAATAAATCAGTCAGTCAATAATAAGTAAACAAGTACCACCAGGTAGACAGTGCTGCAGAAATATAATATGTAAAGGAACTTTCAATTAATCCAGCAAATTTCTCATAGTTGAGGTATTAAAGTATGTAAGCAAGACCAGTGCAGTAGATTAACAGTTTAAATATAGAACAGACTTTATTATTTACATTTTGACATTTATTGTACATATAAAATAGAGATGTTGTGGGTAAAATTACAAATTTTGCAACTTGGATCAAAATAATTGTATTAAAAGAGTTTACCTAACTAACAGAACAGAATGTTTATTAAAAAAAAAAAAAAAGGCAGTGAACCTTTATTCTGAAAGTTACTAAATAGGCAAAATTTTGAACATATTTCTAGTTTGCTGTCCTGGATGAAGCACTGAACTCAGGATTACAGTGCAGCTTAATCTAGGGAAATTAATTCTTCCCCCAAAGGCAATAAATACAACCGTCATATGTTTTCAGAGGTCATACTGTCATCACTTACTGTAGTAAAAGAAAATGATACATTTCTGTAAACATTATTTTAAATAATTATAAGCAGCATATACTTTTTACCGATCAGTTCAGAACAGCATTGGTCCTTCATCTGTTTTGAATTCTAGAAAAGCTGATGACAATTCAGAGCAATCAGAGCAGGTTTGCTGAAGAAAAGTGGGTCAAGTAAGAATACAATACAAAAAGCAACAACTGTGCAACATCGCGCCTTCTTCATACTGGTACTTGGGTCTGTCTGGCTGGGATTGGTCTGAGGACTCCTGGCCCCTGTCTGTGAGGTTGAGAAGCAGATCAGTCGAGTCATGATAAGGTTTACGGCAGTGAATGAACTGAGAGAAAGGGGTTTCAAATACATATGAACTAGATTTTTCCAAATTTTCTGAAGTAAATGCTGTTTGCCAGTGCAAGGGTGCTGCTATGTGGTTGCTAAATTGTTCTAATTGGTTGTAGGCTATACATTTGCTAGGATATTCCGAGTGGTTTGTTGCATTGGGTTTTTGTTTGTTTGCTTACTTGCCCCAGTTTTTGATAATTTATATGGCTAGAAATGTCTCGCCATTAAATGCTTTAGACTCACTTTATATTGTGTCTGTATAACTACTATTCTTTAATTACTATGTACTAACATTGAAATTAATGATTTGAAAAAATTTACTGTACGTAACATTTTACATTGTAGGCCTACTTATATTTAAAAATTACCTAAACCACTTCTGCCACAGACGGTGAGTTTGTGTCTCACAATTCAGACTTTACTTTCTCAGATGTAAACTTACAATTCTGAGAGGAAAGTCAAAATTGCTAAATTACTTTTCTTTTTCTCAGATTCTTACAATTTTGAGTTTATATCTTGCAGTTCGGGATCAGGAAAGTTCCTTGAGTCGGGATTCAAACTCGGGACGCCCATAGCGCAAGGCTATTGGTGCCGACTATGTCTTGCAATTTTGAAAAAGTCAGAATAGAGGGATATAACAGAATCACGAGGAAAAACCTGGCGGAAACAAGCTTCCATAGAAATGTATTATTTAGTACACCAAGCTCTCTCAGGTATCATTCATGTCTCAAGCAATATATGTCTTGTTATATTTTTCATATTCATATATACAGCATATTCTATATGAGTTATTCTTTATCATTTTTAATTGTTACTCCACATTGTATTCATATTTCTGTCTTATATTACTCATATACTTTAGTATTATTAATTTATTATTTTTTATTACTATTAATTCCATTTATACTCATATTCCTTAGATGAAGTATTTTCTCTTAAGATTTGACATATAAAGGTATTGTTATGATTAAAAGATGTTCATTTATATTGGTGCGTGGCATTGTCTCCTCTTCTTGTCAAAGCTGTTTATTATGTTACGGCTGTTTAACCATTTGCCTCTACAGTGCTCTCTAAGTGAAGTGGATTTCGATATATGCCAAGAGGAGACTGGTTTTCGTTTGCTAAAGTAAGGAAAGTTTGCTTCCTTTGCTCCTGTTAACAAACGTTGGTTTTCACGAGACTCACTGGCGCATACGCAGCACTGACCTCAGAGGTCATCCGCCCGGAGCTGCTTCCGTGTACAACTGTTGGCGCAAGCTACATTAAAGTGATTGTTACGTTTTGAATATGGATATTTTTCTTACAAAAACGCATCAATTCGCTACAGGAGGCCTTTGTTCACCCCCCCGGAGCCGTGTGAGACACTTTTTATTTATGGATGGGCGCTTTTTATTTAACTTGTTTTGGACTGAACCATGCAACACCCGCTGAGTGCAATGAAACAGCTTGAAAGATCAAAGACAATTTTTAATATAACTCCGACTGGATTCGTCTGAAAGAAGAAAGTCATATACACCTAGGATGACTTGAGGGTAAGTAATTTATGGGCTAATTTTCATTTTTGGGTGAACTTACCCTTTAACATGACTAAAGCACTTATCATCTGCTTTCGTTGCCTCTGAATAGCCAGAGATTCAGAGAAAAAAGTAACATGAATTCAAACATACAAAACAAGCTTTGTATAAAATTTGAAACCACGGCATGTCATTTGAAGTTTGACCTCATTCTAACAGACAGAAAGTGACATATGATCACCCAATATAAAGAGATAAAAATGAGAACAATGAGAAATACCTGAGCCAAAAAAGCTGTTTGCACTGGTAGTCAAATGTCTGGCAACGGCCCTCAAAGCAGAAGGCTGCATTATTTGCACACGGGAGGCCGTCCATCATGTAGAAATCTGCCGGACAGAATGGAGATGTTACTCTGGCAGATCACACGGGTTGACAGACGGTCTGCAGGGTGTGCCGGCCACATTAATCTGCTCACAATAAACCAGTGTTACACTGTTACAAAGATCTTATTTCACTGTTTTAAAGAATAAATCTCATTAAAGTGTTGTTCATTAGTTATTTACATATACATTAACATTAATCCAGATTTGCTTCTTAGATAAATGTACCTTATTTAAGGATGTTTACACTGGACAATAAGACATTCATAAATGACTAAGAAAATTATTTTTTGCAGTGCAAGGAAATTAAAAGACGCCAAATAAATAACTTTTTTTCTACATTCAGGGTTAAAGTAATAGTTCCCCTAAAAATGGAGATGTAGAAGAGTATGTTTCTTCATCACAAACCCATTTGGAGAAATTTAGTATTACAACACTTGCTCAAAAATGAATGGATGCCGTCAGAATGAGAGTCATAAAACATCACAATAATCAACAAGTAATCTACATGACCCCAGTCCATCAATTAACATCTTGTGAAGCAAAAACCTTAAAAAAATTAATTCATCAAGATATTTTTAACGACAAATTTATTATTATTATTTCCAGCTAAAATATGAATCGTCTATGCATAATATTGTTTCCTCTAGTGAAAAAGCTGCCTGGCGTGAATCGGGAGAGAAATATATACAGATCAAGCACTGTTTACATAAGGAAACAGTCTAAAACATTAGTCATTGTTTGAAACAATAGTCATTATATGACTATATGACATTATATGACCAGAAGCAACGGTTTAAAGTTCAAATGCTAACTGATTGACTGGAGCCATGTGGATTACTTGTGGATTATTGGGATGTTTTTATCAGTTGTTTGGGCTCTCTTTCTGATGGCATCCATTCACTTTCATTTTTGGGTGAACTATTCCTTTCATGTTTGGCTTAGTCTATAGTAATTATAATTTCCATGATAGAAAACAGTAGAATACTTCGTATATTTTCATTTAAATAGCTAGATCAATGTGTATATGTGTGATGAGGAGTCTGAGCTGACCGTTTTCACAGCAGCTACCTGTGGCACAGGCCGAGCCCTTAGTGCCTAAATTGAGGGTGCATGTAGCGGCATCACAACACTTATTAGTGCACTCCTGCAGCACAACAGCAACACTGCATACAGTACAACAATACTGAAAAACTCTGGACTGCAATACAGCAAATCTATTTCATTTTTAATTTTTTAAAAGTATTTAATGGTGTCTTTTCCTTTCCTTTAGGTTTTAAATGATGCCAGAACATTCAAAAGTTGAACAAACAGGACAACTAGTTAGGTCAGATTAAGAAAACATAACACATTTAACTTGAGTATTTCCTGCGGGATCCTTATATTCATCAGAATTTAATATCATGTCAAAGTGGAGCAAATTATTCAATTTTGATTATTATGAAAACACTTTTTTAAATAATATGCATTGCACAAGTAGAAATTAAATAACACCCATTTGTGTTTCATGTTTTATGGGTGATGACTGAGCAATAGTCGTATGCATGGTTGTGTTGAGCACTCAAAAAAAAAAAAAAAGTTGTCTACAACTTTATAAACTCATACTGGAAAAAAAACAAACATTGGAAATATAATTGATTGCAACTCACAATATTTCTATGGAAATAAAAAAAAGTCCAATGGAGTTTGTACAGTTGGAGTTTAAATGAAATGCTTCTATTGAGACTCAAGCTGAGTGTGTACTGTTAAACAGGAAATTAAACCTCTGAATTTTGAAAGATACCTGTGGTGTGCCACAGTCGCACTCCTCTCCACTCTCTAGAATGCCATTCCCACACCTGGGCACCGAGACAATGTGTTCTTGAGATGCCCCTCCACCTCTCTGAATCAACCTCTCGAAGACTTTCTCACTGCAGTCACTGAATTTAGTCGCTCCTCTGCGTTCACACCCAAACACAAACATCGCACACATCAAGGACAGCAGGAAGGATTTTATACAAGCCTCCTGTTTTCTCTAATTGAGGTCAACATGAAATGCTCTACACCCATTTTACTTTCATAATCATCCATGATGATCATGTCCAACAGGATATTCAGCCAGCTGGAAAGGATCGTTGTTGAAAAATTTTGGTCACACTTTAGTTTAGGGACCTGTTATTACTATTTCTATGACTTTTGCCTCAATAAACTCCTAATTTGCAGCTTATTAATAGTAAGGTAGGCTAGTTGTTAAGTTTACGTATGGGGTTGGAATAAGGGATCTAAAATACCGTCATGCAAAATAAGGCATTAATATGTGCTTTTAAGTACCAATAAACCAAAATGCTAGAAATATGCATGCTAATAAGCAACTAGCTAATAGTAAGAATTGGTCCCTAAACCAAAGTGTTACCCAAATTTTGATGAGAGATTACGAAGCCAAAAAATATTTTTTATAATGACCTTGGATGAATTGTGCACAATAAAACCAGAAATGTGTAATTAGTACTGTAAGTTACAATATATATATATATATATATATATATATATATTGTAACTTACAGTACTAATTACACATTTCTGGTTTTATTGTGCACAATTCATCCAAGGTCATTATAAAAAATATTTTTTGGCTTCGTAATCTCTCATCAAAATTTGGGTAACACTTTGGTTTAGGGACCACTTCT
>NW_015653519.1:1459663-1467303 GCF_001515625.1 Sinocyclocheilus rhinocerous | reverse complement strand
TTATATATGTATTTACTTTATATAAAATTACTTATAATATATTATTTGAAATAGAATAAATATATTACATTTATTTACTATATTAAATTATTTAATATTTATTTTAAAAAATGTGCTGTTGTTTTATTGTACGTTATTATTGATTATTATTTGGGAAAACAACATCAAATCAATTAAAAGTAAAATGCATATTTGCAAAATCAGTTTTAAATCAGAAAACTATTTTGCATATTATGGATGGCCATTGGTATTTTATTTATAATGCCTTTTAAGGCATTAAGTTAAAAAAACGTAAATAAAACTTTGAACTATTCTATTTTCTATTAATTATGAACTTGCAATAAAATAAAAAATAAAACAAAATAAAATAAAACAATTCGGTAAACAATACCGTTTGGTCATCATGTCATTCTAAACCTGTATGTCTTTTCTTTTGTGTTACACAGAATAAAAAATTAAAAAACGATACAGGTTTGGGACAACGTGAGGGTAAGCAAATGATGACAGAATTTCCTTTTTTTTCCCATATTAAATTATGTTTTAAATAATGTTTACAGTAATTGCACTAATGAAGGATATTATGAAACAGCAGCAGCCACTGACCCAGCAGTGGGTGCCATGATGCAGCTCCCACAGTTACAGCCAGTGATCTCATGACATATCACCGTAGAGAACGACTGCAGATTGTTGTTACTAAACTGTGATGATATAACAGTGAAAATCATTTCTTGCATCTGTTATATGCATCTAAATGTATTTGCAGCAGCACAGACAATTAAAACAATTAAAAGAAACAAATACAGACTTAATTTGGTCACATTTTAACATACTGTAGCTAATTAATTTTTGCTTGTCTTCCTTCAGGCAACCAGTTTACAAACGCGCCTTTCCATCAATAAATAATGCAGGTTTTAGATTACTGCTTTCTGAAAACCGTCAGCCCTTAAGGCTTCAGAATACTTAAGAGCATTCTAATAGTCAAGTTTTATTAATATATTAGTCAAAATGACTGATGCAGTAACCACATTGATTCCTCCGCCGCTGTTCGCAGAGCACACGGTCCCTACAAAGGCCATGCCAAGCACACCTCCAGTGTATGCTCCTGAACGGCCTCTTTAAGAAACAGAGACACAGATCATGTTACTCAGAACATGCACAGGTCTGATATCAATGACATCTGATGTCATCTCTGAGGACCAAGACTAAATAAATAAAATGGGAAGGACTACATTCTCAAACTGTAAATGTACTTTGGAGATTTCGGAAAGTGAGGATTTTTTTGCTAAAGGCCCATTACATCAAGCAGATAACTACAGTAATATAACAAAGAGTGAAAAATTTAAGGGGGTCTGAATACTTTCCGTACCCACTGTATGAGGATAAAGATCTAACTATCTAAAAATAAATAAAATAATTATAATCTTAAAAGAACAGCACCAGTGTTGTCTATTTCCTGTTTCCTCTTCCCTGATCATTCTCACCCTAGCTTCATCCAAAATCATATGAAGAGTCCATTTGCAAAAACCGAAATCAGCGCGCTGTATTCAGGTCAGGTGACGAGGCTACTTTCACTTTGAAAAGACGTGCTATCTGAGAGGAGTTTCGTCCAAGCTGACTAAAAGTGATCGAGGATGGATAATTTTGACGAACTTGATATCTTCTTCAGGGCGAAAAAGGAAAATAAAAGCTGAAACGTTTTCACGCAACCTTGCAAAAGCAGCGCATTACAATGGTGAGGGAAAAGCTCCGTGTATTGCGTGTAACGTTTATCACATCCATACAGTTTATGATCACAACAACGTTTGTCAGACATCAACATTGTCCTCTGAGGAGATTAAACGAGTTTTTTTTTTAAAACTCTAAAACATGAAATGTGGAGTTATATGCTTTTGCCAAAAAATGACTTGGAGTTATCTGCTTTTGCTATAAAACAAACTTTTAATATGTAAAAAAAAACATACTTTCAATTAACTTTAATTTTGTAAATTACCTGTATTTGTTTAAGTTATTATTACTTAATCAAAACAACCCAACTGCAGTTTGATTGGTATTACTTGGAATGCGCAATAAAAAAACGTGATTTCTGAAAAAAATTAATAAAAATGGAGTTATCGGTTTTTGCAAATGAACTCTTCATATACTCTCTGAATAAGTACTTATTTTGCATTACTGAAGTACTTACTTTGTAAGTTATACAAGTATGTTCTATTATAGTATGAATGTAATCCGGATTTACAACATTCATCATGTTGTCATGCAATCTACCAGCGTCTGTTGGGTTGCTTCACTGCCATTCACAAAACCTCTCCTGTGGCTTCATGGGACAGTAAGAGTCTTTGGATGAGCAATGCAGAACGTCACTGTAAGTAATAAGTCATTTGGGTACTTTTCGCCTACTTTTATGAATACTAGGAATTCAGACATACTACTGTTTTCATTTACTGTTTTATAGTAGGGCAGCGCACATATTCGCAAAGGGCCTGTCCCAATACCCACCTTTGCAATCTTTGTCACTGACCATTGTCTACTTGCATGATGTATTTCCTGTATTTGGCTCAAGTGTTGAAGTGGATGTAAGGTCTGCAAGTGTGTGTAGAACTTTTAGTTATTTAATGGGACACATTTGCGAGTAAAGTTTTTCCAGATTTTTATTTATACATTTTGATTCATTACTTTGCACAAATAAACTTCTGGTGCTCATTAAGCGATAAATAAGCAGTTGCAAGTGTTTTACGGGTGTCAAACTCATTTTAGGGTGAGGGCCGGATGAGAAGAAATGTGACCATGTGCGGGCCAAATCACTTTTTTTATTTTTTATTATTATTATTATTATTATAGTGCACTAAATTACAAATTAATTTGCCACTGTCTAGTTCAGGGGTGTCAAACTCATTTTAGGGTGAGGGCCGGATGAGAAGAAATGTCACCATTAACGGGCCAAATCAACTTTTTTTGTTTAATCATAGTGCACCAAATTACAAATTAATTTGCAAAAAAAAAAAAAAACTAGAAAGACAATATTCTGTAAAACTGCATTTAATAAGACCTCAGAAACTGTTCATTAACACTTATTCCTATAATGTTGTCTAAGTAATGGCAATCAAAAACTTTGAATATATTATTTGTCTGATACTTTTTAGTAATGAGAAAATAAGAAAAAAAAATGCTACAGACTCTATTTGTGTTGGATGCAAGCCGCCGTTAAACCTCAAAGAAGAAGAAGAAGAAGATCACGTATTATTCGTTAGTATTTTACTCAGGCGTATGCATGGGTGTCTCTGTGGGTCCTGGAGCAGCTGCCGTCGCTGTTTATTTTGCATGTGATATTGTTGATGTGAATGGACGTTGTTAGATTGAGTTATGTTTATATAAAGACTATATTATTACTATTATTAAACGATTAGCAGTGCGCTAATGGAGTGTTTTTGTTTTGAACTTTGCAGCTAATATGTATTTTAACTACTCACAACCGCAAATTTAAGCAGCGACAAAACTGAAATGGTTAGATTTTAGTGTACGGTATATAATGTAACTGACCCTAACTGTGTTAGAGCAAACGGTTTAATCCAGCGCACATTGCGGCTGGTGTGTGAATGTTTTTTGTCTGGCAGTAAAATATCATTTATCAGGATGTCCTCGAGTGCAGATGCTGTGATCTCTGCACGCAGCGCATGGCTGTGCTCATCACAGAAACAGCTGTCTGATGTTCTCACCACAACACAAGACAACAGTCCAAGCGATGACTGCAGGTTTGAACATGACAGGTGAGTCCGTTTTAATTGATGCTGGTGGCCATAAAGCCAACCTAATAAGTTATTTAAAAATACGTAATATGAAAAGCATATAGTAGCCTACCCCAAAAAATGCTGAAAATGTACTGAATCCTGTGGCTTTTTTGGACTAGACGTAGAGAAATTTAGCATTGCATCACTTGCTCACCAATAGATCCTCTGCAGTGAATGGGTGCCGTCAGAGTGAGAGTCCAGGCAGCTGATAAAAACATCAGAATAATCCACACTAATCCACTCCATCAACTAATATTTTGTGATCTATTGGTGAGCAAGTAATGTAATACTAAATACTAACGAAACAAACTTTTGGATGTCATGATGACAGGTACATTTTCTTCAAACTTTCATTTTTGGGTGAGCTATTCCTTTAATGTGCTATTGATTCATGCAATTTCACAATAAAATAATAAAAAATAATCTTAGTTAAGCCATATTTTAATTAATAATCTTAATTAAGCCACCTTAAAATCTGAATATAATGTATCAGGTGACTTGGTATTCATATATTTGCACATGCATTTTTTTTCACAGGTGTGACCCTGTCTGTCTGCAGAGAGCTGAGGAGGGCTTGCCATGTGTTGTCACACTTCTGTGCACACCTAACTCTGCTTCTGTGATCAGCAGTCTTCAGGTCGTCAGTGAAGCCCGCACTATTGAAGTGTACTCACTGTCTGGAGAATACTGTGGCACCTGCCGTGGAGAGCAAGTTCAAAAATCACACACTGATGGGTATTTTTATTTATTTTTTCTTCACTGATAGGTAGCTTTTTACACTTACTTAGAGCGAGATATTACAGGCAAAAAAATGCTATATATATATATATGTATGTGTGTGTGTGTGTGTTAAATTTAACAGTTAAACATTTTAGCTTTTGACAATATAACGGTTTAACATACAAAATAATAGTCAGAGAATTTATATAATTTCTTTTTATTGTGTATAACCTTCACGTTTATGTTGGCACTGTTTAACATTTCTCAAATGCTGATTTTAAAAGTTACCTTTTTGGTAATATAGTAAATATGTAAAGTAATAAATATCTAAGGTTTCATATTATACAAATCCCTAATTTCTTTAACATTTTGTTACTAATATTGATAATATTTGTAACAAGGGGTTTTGAGCAAATAAAATTGTTAAATAACCTTTTAAACCAAAAAGTTAAATGACAAAAAAATACAAATAACATCACTGAATCGCTGGTCCTATTCAGGCAAAAAAAAAAAGATGTTTATTTGTCCTATTAAAAAGTGTTAATCCCCTTCAAACTAAGTAAGTGATTGCTGATCAAACAAAAATAAACATTTTGACATTTTTATGAGGTCTATATTAATTTTGATATAATGTGCATTAATTTGTAGCTTTGAAAAGGCAAAATACAAATGTATTATTACTAAATAAACAACAGATTATTATTAATTTTTGAATGAATAAATTGGCCTGTTTATAGATTCAGCTCAGTATTGTTGAATTAGTGAAATATTTATTATTTTACAATATTATACACTATTTATGACGACTCTTGCTGATTCTTCTGTTGAGATTTTTGTTTTTGTTTTTGGTCAGTTCTGAAGATAAGAGCCATTTCTACAGGAATCATCTGGTGCTGGAAAACCCTGTTGCGTCCTGTGAGGTGAAGGTAAGGAAAGCTGGAAGTAATATCCAGGCTCTCATCACAAACACAAACTGATCTCTGTCGGCTCAGCATTAGTGTGGTGTCTCCGTACAGCTGCTCTCTCTCGGTGGCCGCTCATCTGTGGCTATCGCCCATGTGGGTGTGGGACTGGAGATGCTCAAGGACAGACAAGGTGGGCCGAGTATAGACCCAGGCATTGACCTTCAGCGTGTGCTGACCATGATGGAGGAGATGGGCACCACCCTTTCACCAGGAGCGCAGAACCTCATGGAACTGGTGCAGTGCCAGCAAAAGGTCTGAATCCAGCTTCTTATTATAGCAGAATCACCACTGCTTTTTAATGTGATATTATATAGTCTGCACAAATTTTCCAGTGTAGAATCTCTTGTGTCCGTAAGCAGCCAGTAGCAACCTCATAGCAACGCACTAACATTCAGAACACCTTAGCTAAAACATAGCAGCACACCGCAGCACACAAGCATTGTGGTGGTCAGTTTTGCATGGGCAAGTTCCATTCCCACTCACATTTTTGTATAAATCTAGTAGATTCAGCAGATTTTGCCCCTTTGGTAGATATCATTTCTTGTAGGCGTTTCTTGTAACAGTCTGTCATTGTTTGACAATATTTTGTTGACATTTTTTCCCCATGGCTCCTTATAGAACAGCTTTAACTACCGTATGTGATATTTGAGAGCTTTCTTATTTGTCTTGTATATGTAGGCTTTTTTTTATTCATTATTACCCGTTTTATGTGTGTATGTATGTGTTTCAATGTTATTGTGTTTTACTCTTAATATTATATAATTACAATATGGACATCATGGTTGCCTTTAGCCGTAGACCACATCTTCATCATTTACATTTAGTCATTTAGCAGACACTTTTATCCAAAGCGACTTACAAATGAGGACAATAGTGAAAGTGAAAGTGACTTGACATGTGGCCAAGTATGGTGACCCATACTCAGAATTAGTGCTCTACATTTATCCCATCCAAAGTGCACACACACACACACCCGGAGCAGTGGGCATTTTTGCTGCGGCGCCCAGGGAGCAGTTGGGAGTTCGGTGCCTTGCTCAAGTATTGAAGGTGGGAGAGAGCGCGTCCAGAAATGTGTCAAGTTTTTCGTCAGGTGTCTTTTTTAATGATATGATGTCATTACGTTACTGTCTTGCCGCCAGCCAATCACTGCATTGCTGATCGTGGTCTCGAGTATCGATACATCTGCCCTTTTCGGGGAACACGAGAACGTGCAGTAATCTTAGACAACTTAATCCAGATATTTTAATCAGATCCGCAAATTCGTTTGAAGAACCAAATTAGACAGAGATCAGATATCGCGATAAGAAGATCTGGCATCTTTCAAACCATCTCAGATGTATTAAGTGAGGTACGAAGAACGGACCCCTGGACTGTATGTGTGTGTTTCTGCCCCCATGTGCTCTCCGTGACCTAGTTTTCCCTCTCGTTGATTTGTCATTTTATTCACCTGTGTCTTGTAATTACCCCTCGTTGAGCCCTGTATTTTAATGTTGTCTGCTCCATGTTTCCTTGTCCGGTATTGTTCATCTCCTGATGGTGCTCCGTGTGTCTCCTGCCTACCCTGTGTAACCCTTGGTTTGTCTACTAAAGTCTGTTATTCCTGTAACTCCTACATCTCCGCGTTCCTCGCTCCTACACAGTAGACATCGTGACAGATTTTACAGAATTTGTTTTTACAGTGTAGCGTTATGGAAGAATTATTTGTTTTGAGAAATGTTTTTGTAGTTTTAGTGCATTTTAGATATGACATTAACAACTGTGCCAAGCTGAAAGTTGGTTTTACAGGGTTTTTTTTTTTTTTTCTTTTTTCTTGTTTTTCCCAATGGATCCCCTCGCTGCTTTGTTCACCTCCCTAGCCTGTAAGGACCTGCCCTTCTTGGAGTATGCGATTGAGTTCAGACAGATCGCTGTTTTAACGGCGTTCAACGATGCTGCGCTGAACTCACAGTTCTGGCTGTTTGTCATGGTGGATCGATTTGATCCATGATCGATTAAGGTCTGCTTAAGAATAAGCGTGCACAAATTAGTGAGATTTTGTGAATTTAATTTGTCGTTAATGGAACCGCTTTAGCCCCGATTGATTTGTTAGGTTATTTCAAGGCAGGTTTTGGACTTTAATCCCAGTTTTTCCTCGGGTCTCCGTGGTGTTGTGATGCGTAATAGTCACGCA
>NW_015653519.1:1429567-1457996 GCF_001515625.1 Sinocyclocheilus rhinocerous | reverse complement strand
ATCATCAATCATAACTCCAAGGTTTCTGGCTGTTTTTGAAGGAGTTATGGTTGATGAGCCTAACTGGATGGTGAAATTTTGATAAAGTGATGGGTTTGTTGAAACCACAAGCAGTTCTGTCTTAGCCAGGTTGAGTTGAAGGTGATGGTCCGTCATTCAACAAGAAATGTCTGTTAGAAAAGCTGAGATGCGAGCAGCTATCGTCGGATCATCAGGATGGAATGAAATGTAGAGTTGAGTGTCATCAGCATAGCAGTGACATGAAAATCCATGTTTCTGAATGACAGAACCTAGTTATGCCATGTAGACCGAGAAGAGAAGTGGTCTAAGAACTGAGCCCTGAGGCACCCCAGTAGCTAGGTGTTGAGACTTGGACACCTCACCTCTCCAAGATTCCTTGAAGGACCTATCTGAGAGGTAAGACTCAAACCACTGGCGTGCAGTTCCTGAGATGCCCTTTGCCAATAGGGTTGACAGGAGAATCTGGTGGTTCACTGTATCAAAAGCAGCATACAGATCCAGCAAGATACGTATAGCCACTCTTGCCAGTCTTAGGGCTTCAACAACTGAGAGCAAGGCAGTCTCAGTCGAATGTCCACTTCTGAAGCCAGATTGTCATACATACAGTAACAGTACCACTATACACTGCCAGTCAAGTTTTGAATAATTAAGATTTTGTTGTGTGTTGTTGTTTTGTTTTTTCTTCAAAGAAATCTCTTATGCTCACGAAGGCTGCATTTTTATTTTTTTGTCATTTGATGACAAATACAGTAAAAACAGCAATATTGTCAGATATAATTGCAATTTAAAATAACAATTTAAAAAGATTTCTGTTTTTGTAAAATGCTATTTTTTCATGTGAGTTGTGAAGGCAAAACTGAAATTTCTGCAACCATTCGTTTAGTTTTAAGTGCCACATGATCCTTCAGAAATCATTCTAATATGCTGATTTGGTGCTCAATTATTATCAATTATTGGTACTCCATTAATTATATATATATATATATATTAGTTCTTTTTTGTTGTTTGTTTGTTCTGTTTTGTTTTTTATTCTTTTTTCCAGAATTCTTTGATAATTAGGAAAGTTCAAAAGAAGAGTGTTTAAATGTTTACTGTCACTTTTGATCAATTTAAGGCAGTCTTGCTTAATAAAAGTAATTATATATTTTTACATTTCCAAACATTCATTTTGCTATTAATTGTCATAATCCATTGAGATTTTTGTTTGCACAAGGAGTCTGACAACAGCCAGTGCTCCACACAGAGATCTGATCTGATCATCATCATCAAAAATCATAATTATGCCAAACTTTTGCCTAGCAGTGGCAAGTATAGTAAAGGAATGTATTCTTTTTTTTTTAATATACAAATGTAAATTATTATGATTCATATATTTTCTCATATAACCTCGCATTACATATTCACTCTTAAAGGGAGTTTTTTTTAAACAATAGTTTATTTGGAGGAAAAGCACAAAGCTTCCTTACAAATGAACAATCATTCTTTGTGTGTGTTGTGTCCAGAACAAATCAGACATGCTCAATGGATTCATTCCTCTGCTCATGGGAGGAGGAGCTTTGAGTTGTCTGTCAAGAGGAGGTGGGGCTTCTAGTTCTGCAGGAGCAGAGTCAGGCCCAAATCTACCATCTGGCCTTGGGCAGCTTCTGTCTACCAGCAACCAGAACCAGACCCCCGGAGCCATGTCTGCCATGCTGAGCTCTGAAACCGGCACGATCAACCCAGACCTGCTTCCAATGCTGCAGAGCGTATGCGGTCAGGTCACGCAGCTCCGACTGGAAGAAGCCACATCTCCAGAGAGGAAGAAGAATGGAGAACGGTAAGTGTGAGTCATGTGTGGTTTTCAAGAAACAGAAATTCATTTACCATGGTGGTTGAAGCCACATAAGATTGGTTGTGGTAACAAGCTCATTGTGATAACAGTGCAAGTACTATGAATAATAATACTGATAAACACATGATGTTTTTAATACTTTTTGGGCTGCTAAAGATAAAACATTAGTTAACTGCAAAATGTAAATATTCCCTCAAGACTTTTTGAGCCTGCATTGGTTTATTTCTTAAGGGGAACACAAAGTAAGTACTAAAAGTACTCCGTTTTATACAGTGAAAATCCATGATTTGTGCACTATATCCCAAGTTTATGAAGCTGTATGATAGATTTGTATGATGAACAGACAGGTTCTTTTTCACTGAAAAGGTTTTACCCCAATGAAGCTCTGCAGTCTCATTCAATTCAAATATGATGAGATGTGTGGCCCATCATTTACAAACATGGCACGTCATGTTTTGATGTCATATGTGAATTGAATGAGATTTGAGAGCTTTGGTGTACGAGAAAATCATCAATGAACATGACTGAATGTCTGTTCTACAATGATATAATATGATTTTATTAAAAAAGGACTATTCTGGACAATTCTTTTTTTATTATTGCTTTTTCCCCGTATACATACAATATACAAATATACACATCCAATTTGACATAATACAACGAGACACAGAACAAATCAAACAGAAACGTGACGACAAAAGGAGGAACTAATAATCAGAATTACATTTAGTACTGTTGAATGCTTTAAAGTAGCCATTTCTTTAACATATTTTCCCCTTGGAAAATGATCTCTGCACTGCTGCAGACGCACCGCTCCTGGAACGCACTGCCGGACCGCAACCATGTGCTGTGTGAACGCATCCGTTAACATGAGCGTGGAAAAATACGCACTGCAAACGGAGTAATGTGAACCTGGCGTTATGTGTGTGCGCTGCGAGTGTGCATGAGCGCGCGAGCTTGCAGCGCAGCAAACATAGACTCGGTGTGGAAACGATCTCTGCACTGCTGCAGACGCACCGCTCCTGGAACGCACTGCCGGACCGCAACCATGTGCTGTGTGAACGCATCCGTTAACATGAGCGTGGAAAAATACGCACTGCAAACGGAGTAATGTGAACCTGGCGTTATGTGTGTGCGCTGCGAGTGTGCATGAGCGCGCGAGCACTGAATGGTTTAAACACTGGCAAGAATTAAAAATAAATGCAATTTATAAACTTTAGTGACGATGTGACTGCCTCGATTGTGCAAGTGACAATTCCTGTGTCAACTGTGCAGCGTGCAACTCACTTATAGACAGATGCGATGTTTGGTGATTTGAAGCCATTTGCGCATTTTGAGAGGGAAAGAGAGCGCGCACGGTGATTCACTCACACTGTTTGTGAAATTATGTCCAACAGAAGGTTTTCAAATTACTTTAAGAGTTATTTAATGAAGAAATATGAATTGCACCTCACCTTCAGCATAATAATTATTTCACCCGCGCCAGACAGAGACTGAAATGTGCCGCTGCATGTCATGCAAACCTCTCATGGCAGGCGCGTCATCAGCTTGACATCGTTTTTTTGAGATCGGCCTTTATAGAGACTGCCGATCAATCATCCCAAAGCGATTATCGGCCGATAGTAATTGGTAGCCGATCAATCGGAGCACCTCTACTTTAGGATTTAAGGTTCATTATAATCATTCTTCTGGGTCCTGCCTTCCACCCTCCCTGCACGCCACAGAGTGCATGCTCATCACCCAGCTGTCTGGTTCTTATTATTCATCCATGTTCCTATCCTCTAGCCATCCCTACATTTCAGTAAGTTTAAACAACTTGTTCTTTTACAGCAAATGTTGTTAACTAACAGTCATTGCCTAAATATTCAATTTAATAATCAATAAACTAAAATTCTGCATTAGTAACTTTTTGTGCCATAAATCACACTGACACACTCACGCTCTGAGGATCTATTGGTTCTTTGCTCATTTTGAGTCCGACATGAAGAATTCAGTGATTTGTTATCTGGAGACTTCTGAATCACTGAATGAGTGAGTTGTTGACTCAAGAACAGCTGCAGTCAGATCAGTCCAATTCACAAATGAATCTTTCAGACACTTTTTGAACAGATACAAGTTCATCGAAAAGAATGGGCTCAGATATGGAGTTGATTTCTTCAAAAATATCAATAATTATTCTTTGAAATAACAAGGAATTATGTTTTTATTAAATGTTGTGCAGTAAAATGTATGAAATTATGATATATATGCTTTGGAATGTAGTAAAGTAAAAGCTAAATTGAAAAATAAAATGATACCATATTCCAGTACTAGGTTGAGTATACTGTGTGAATATACTTTGTGATCTGTCCTTCAAGATATATGTCCCTAATCACATTTAAGAGGGCTTGATGAACGGTCAACAGTGAACACTAATCTAAATATCGTAAAATTTTTAACCTCAATAATTTCTGGAAGAATTGAATGTTTGGTCTTGATAAAATAATGGAATATACAGTTCAGTTTCAAAAGTGACTGCATCAGTTTCACAAGGCAGAACGCTTTGATCATTCTTCAGATCTTATTCTAATAGTTCACCCAAAAATGAAAATTCTGTCATTACTCACCCTCATTTTGTTCATCTTCGGAACACAAATGAAGATATTTTTGATGAAAACCCAAGAGCTGTCTGTCCCTCCATAGACAGCAAGGGAGACTGACACGGAACAGAAGAAATTGTTGAATAAATTTGTCATTTTTGTTTTCTTTGCGCACAAAAAATATTCTCATAGCTTCATAACATTACGGTTGAACCACTGATGTCACACGGGATACTTTAATGATGTCCTTAACCACATTTCTGGACCTTGAACGTGGTAGTTCCCTTGCTGTCTATGCAGGGTCAGAAAGCTCTCGGATTTCATCAAAAATATCTTTATTTGTGTTCCAAAGTTAAGCAAGGGTCTTAAGGGTTTGGAACAAAATGAGGGCGAGTAATTAATAGGGCCTTTCGCACCGCGGGAACCTTTTCATAGTACCAAAACTAATTGTGGAACTACCCACTTTTTGGCGTTTTCGCACCGCCGGAACTGGGTGCGATTTTAGTACCGGACTGCCTTTTTCGAGAACCAAATTAGCTCCTACAGGAGCAGGGTCTAACCAGCACAACTGGTACTAATCGTGACGTAAGTAGACATTGATTGGCCAAACGCGTACGAAAACGCCCTCACCCGCCATGATTTAAAACGCCGTGTAAACATACTGTAAACATTGTGTCAACTTATTTCGCAAGTATGGAGAACAGCGATAGATGGACGGACGCTGAAGTGCAGGCACTTGTAGCAAATGTAGCACTGCCAGTTGTCGTTGGAGATTCTTAGTCCTCCTTTCCGTTCTTTCAATCGCTTTACGTATACGTCGACTTTCCATGTCCATTATTGTGAAACCCGCGAGACACAAAAACACAGCTCCGATCACAGCGTCCTCCATCCACCTGTTGTTAACGTTGTTCTTCTTTGTTTCCGTTGTTGAACGCCGCGCACAAATGACGACGCTGTCGACCGGCTTACGTCACTTCCTAGTACACACTGTTGGTGCGAATGCAACCCTTTAAATGGTACTGGGAAATAGTTCGTGCAAAATCGTCCCAGTACTTTAGTACTGTACATTTAGTTCTGGAACTAAAGCGGTGCGAAAGGCCCTAATGACAGAATTTTGATTTCTGGGTGAACTATCCCTTGAATGTGTCCTTTACTTTGTCCACTAATTGTATATCCTTTTTTTTTTTATTATAGGGAGGGTCATATATGTTGTGTAGGGTTTGAGAAAATTCTGGAGACTGTTGTAGAAAAGCGAATGGATGAGATGGAGAGAAGATTAAAGGAACATCTGGACCTGCGTCTGGACGCTCTTCAGCAGAGACTGGAGATCACACTTCAGCAGGCACTCTCTCATAAACAACACCAGTAAACAACATCCTCCAACACACAATACTAACCTGAACACTTTTAGCAAGATCTCCGTCCTGAGCTTTTACTTTAATGACAACTGTATTATTCTGTAAAGGGACATTTAATTCATGTCAACTATCCCTTCATATCAAAAAACAGTTGTAACATTTTTGTTTTGCCAGCAATCTCTACTGCGTTGTGTGGAAATGGTTTACGGTTTAACAGCAATTGCTGCTTTTCATGTGCCCGTCCCAAAGAGACTGTACTTATTTGGTTTATGTGGTTAACAGCATGACGAGTCGGTTCACTAACGTAAGTTCACAAACAGTATCAGGTGATTTTCACAAATCACAGCTACTTGAAGAACTTAGTAACACTGTTGATACTATATGTAATAAATTATTTTATCTAAAAGATACTACAAACAATGGTTGTAGTGCCTTTGGTAATGGTAAATTGCCTTTGTGTAAATGATGTTTATACTGTTCATACTGGAGAACTAAGGACAAAAAAAAGAAAACAATATTAAAAATGTTTATACTAAAGAATAATATGTATCCGACAAACTCTTGTCATGTTTTTATCCCAAATCAAACCTTACATCACATTGCATGATTTATTTAAATACTCTTTTTGAATAAATTTACTGTCTGAAGGAGAACATTTCTGCAAATACATATGCAACCAGGTCAGTCACATCAACTGCATGTCTTTAGTAAATCCTGGCAGTAGTTTTAACATCGATAATCTGGCCCTACATGTTTTAACACGATGATACTGTGATAAAATGACTTTCTATCTTTGTCGGTGTGATGATACAGTTTACTTAGGATTTTAGCCCCTGTCATGACTGTTTAATGCTGGAAAACATTGTGGCATATGCAAACAAGATATTAAAAAGGGGCATAATATCCATAAAATTTACATAGAGAAAGCAATACCTACAAGAATTACCCCTGTGTACTAATGTGCATACTATCCATGTTAAATACTATATAAGATTATAAAATTGCAGAAATTATATGAGATTAAAAAAAAAGTTCCTCAATGGTTTGTTATTTGTGGTAGATTTTCAAAGTGAAAATAAAGTTTGCTTTAAATCAGGGTTGTCAATTTCAGTTCCTGGATGGCCGGAGCCCTGCAGAGTTTAGATGCGACCCTAATTAAACACACCTGGGGGCTGTTTCATAAAACAGGTTTACCAAACAAGCCAGGCTTATTTCACTTAGTCTGACTTATTTTGAACCAAATCAATTGACAATAAGTCAGACTAACTGAAATAAACCTGGCGACGCTCTTCAGCAGAGACTGGAGATCACACTTCAGCAGGCACTCTCTCATAAACAACACCAGTAAACAACATCCTCCAACACACAATACTAACCTGAACACTTTTAGCAAGATCTCCGTCCTGAGCTTTTACTTTAATGACAACTGTATTATTCTGTAAAGGGACATTTAATTCATGTCAACTATCCCTTCATATCAAAAAACAGTTGTAACATTTTTGTTTTGCCAGCAATCTCTACTGCGTTGTGTGGAAATGGTTTACGGTTTAACAGCAATTGCTGCTTTTCATGTGCCCGTCCCAAAGAGACTGTACTTATTTGGTTTATGTGGTTAACAGCATGACGAGTCGGTTCACTAACGTAAGTTCACAAACAGTATCAGGTGATTTTCACAAATCACAGCTACTTGAAGAACTTAGTAACACTGTTGATACTATATGTAATAAATTATTTTATCTAAAAGATACTACAAACAATGGTTGTAGTGCCTTTGGTAATGGTAAATTGCCTTTGTGTAAATGATGTTTATACTGTTCATACTGGAGAACTAAGGACAAAAAAAAGAAAACAATATTAAAAATGTTTATACTAAAGAATAATATGTATCCGACAAACTCTTGTCATGTTTTTATCCCAAATCAAACCTTACATCACATTGCATGATTTATTTAAATACTCTTTTTGAATAAATTTACTGTCTGAAGGAGAACATTTCTGCAAATACATATGCAACCAGGTCAGTCACATCAACTGCATGTCTTTAGTAAATCCTGGCAGTAGTTTTAACATCGATAATCTGGCCCTACATGTTTTAACACGATGATACTGTGATAAAATGACTTTCTATCTTTGTCGGTGTGATGATACAGTTTACTTAGGATTTTAGCCCCTGTCATGACTGTTTAATGCTGGAAAACATTGTGGCATATGCAAACAAGATATTAAAAAGGGGCATAATATCCATAAAATTTACATAGAGAAAGCAATACCTACAAGAATTACCCCTGTGTACTAATGTGCATACTATCCATGTTAAATACTATATAAGATTATAAAATTGCAGAAATTATATGAGATTAAAAAAAAAGTTCCTCAATGGTTTGTTATTTGTGGTAGATTTTCAAAGTGAAAATAAAGTTTGCTTTAAGTCAGGTTTGTCAATTTCAGTTCCTGGATGGCCGGAGCCCTGCAGAGTTTAGATGCGACCCTAATTAAACACACCTGGGTGCTGTTTCATAAAACAGGTTTACCAAACAAGCCAGGCTTATTTCACTTAGTCTGACTTATTTTGAACCAAATCAATTGACAATAAGTCAGACTAACTGAAATAAACCTGGCTTATTTGGTAAACCTGTTTTATGAAACAGGCCCCTGATCCAGCTAATCAAGTCCTTCAGGCTTATTTGAAAACTACATGTTTTGTGTGTTGGAGCAGGGTTGGAACTAAACTCTACAGAGCTGCGGACCTCCAGGAACTGAGTTTGACACCCCTGCTTTAAATAAATCATTGTGGGGGGACATGAGCAAAAAACATGAGCAAAGTTTTCAGCATGAAAAACCCACAAATGGCTTTAGTGCGTTATTTGTTTTCTTTCCAAAACAGTAGGAAGAATCATTTGAGTAGTGTAATTTTAAATGTGTGTATATGAAGATGTTAATGGTGACAGGATGATTGACTGTCTGTGTTATGGTGACAGCATGCATGTAACTATGCAACAGAGGCATAACATTTTATGACGTGGTCCCAAAACTTGCTTACTCTTCTGCTATACACTCCAAAGTAGAGTACATACTTATAGGGTTTAGTATAAGTAGACGAACTGGGATGCAACATTCATTAAACCCAAAGTGCCAACCATTAAAAGGGTGATGTTTACCATGTTACAGTTCAAATAGCAGATTTTTGTACAGAATAATTACAATTAGTCCTTTGACAAAAATGCAAGCTTCATATTTTTGCTTCTAAACCCTCAAGTACACTTGCCTCATAGACTTCGGTTTGTATGTGTTACTACAAACATTTTTTGCATATTGAGGGACAAATTAAACTTTTATTTGCACATGAACCTTTGAACCCAGAACTTAAATGGAAAGTCATATAACCCTGAAAATCCAACGCGACAGGTCTGTAAACCTCTACTTTCCCTAAGATGGTTCTGGCATCTTTCATTAACCTAGTCTTTTCTGAGTAGTTCATGGTTGTCTCAAAGCCTGCATTGCGGAAAACCACGTCTACCTTTTCTAAAACCCTCTCATGCATCCTATGAACATGAACTTGTGCTATTCTTGGCAGTCGCCCATCAACAATGAAGGAGAGTTGCCCCACTCAGGAACAGCAAAGAAAACACAGCTGAATGAACAAACTCCGCATTACAGGAAACTTTGCATGAATCAATGAGAAAATTAACCAAAAGCACTACAAATTAGCAGTTTTGACCCATTTGAGTAACTTTCCACCGTGACCATGTTGGCATTTTGACCCTGGCCTCGTCATGTGAGACTCAACCAAGATTGTCACGGGTGTCTCCTGTCTACACCACAGTGATGTTCAATGAGCAGATTTGTTCAAACAGTGAGCTGTTGTTGTCTTATGACCAACAGAGATGTCCACTTCAGAAGGGGTTTTGTAACCACAGAGAAGTGGATCAGCAGTGGAGGTGGTACCGATGATGAACAGCGGCTGTTTTTGTGCAGACACCCACGCCAGTATCCCCATGGACCAGTCAAAACAGCCCAACTGAATCAACAAAGTCGTGTTGCTGCTGCACTTCATGCAAGCGCTCATGGACTGAGCACAAGTAAACAGCCTTAAAGTCAGCTGGAAATGAAACTTGACCCTATTAATTTCCTAAACCCATCATAGAACTTACTGTATGACCTTATTAGTTTTAAATGACCTAATTCTGTCTCCATCTCATATTTGATTTTTTATTTAATCTCTGACCTGAGATCAACCCAAGATTCAGTCAGTGTCCTCCAAGATCAACCGAAGCTAATATGTTAAAGAGGAAATGAATGCAAACCCGCCCTGTTACTCAAGTCCAGAGTCTGAAGTCATCCTGCAAAGTGAAAAATAAAAACATCCCCTATTTTACCTAATGAACTCAATGCAGTGGATTAGACTCTGCTTGTGCAAATTGTGTGCCAAAAGACATACTGAGTACAATTTGTTTTAGAGACGTATTGAGTAAGACTTTTGTACCTTTTTACAAAATGCCTGGAGTGTATAATGTTCCTGCTTTTAGACACATCACATTGTGCCTCCAATAAACCAACAAATGAGGGCAGCACATCACAACAGATCCTGAAAATGTTATACAGTTTTGTGTATATCATAATGGAAGAACCTTTTTTCCAGGCTTGATGTTTTACAGATATATGATAAGGAATGTACCATCTTGAATGTACAGAATGTAATCTTGGGTTTGAGGCATAGCGTGGCTAAGTGGGACGTTTCTGGATCTACATCTTTTATTGGTCAACAATTTTCCTCTGTCTGATTGTTGTTATATATTATATGTTACATATATGTTACAGATATATGTAGGGTACAAGTATGTAATACAAGCTCTATTGGATATTATTGCTATTTATGAAAACATGACCAGAAATGTTCCATTAAATATTTAGATATAACCCTAATAATCCTATAACCATCAAACCCCATATCTTATCCAAATCCTAAACATAACCCACCAATAAAATTAAATTAAATTAAAATGAACATAAAATTCAACCTATTTCTAGTACTAACCCTATACACTCTCAGAAAAAAAGGTAGAAACACGTCTACCTTTTCTAAAACCCTCTCATGCATCCTATGAACATGAACTTGTGCTATTCTTGGCAGTCGCCCATCAACAATGAAGGAGAGTTGCCCCACTCAGGAACAGCAAAGAAAACACAGCTGAATGAACAAACTCCGCATTACAGGAAACTTTGCATGAATCAATGAGAAAATTAACCAAAAGCACTACAAATTAGCAGTTTTGACCCATTTGAGTAACTTTCCACCGTGACCATGTTGGCATTTTGACCCTGGCCTCGTCATGTGAGACTCAACCAAGATTGTCACGGGTGTCTCCTGTCTACACCACAGTGATGTTCAATGAGCAGATTTGTTCAAACAGTGAGCTGTTGTTGTCTTATGACCAACAGAGATGTCCACTTCAGAAGGGGTTTTGTAACCACAGAGAAGTGGATCAGCAGTGGAGGTGGTACCGATGATGAACAGCGGCTGTTTTTGTGCAGACACCCACGCCAGTATCCCCATGGACCAGTCAAAACAGCCCAACTGAATCAACAAAGTCGTGTTGCTGCTGCACTTCATGCAAGCGCTCATGGACTAAGCACAAGTAAACAGCCTTAAAGTCAGCTGGAAATGAAACTTGACCCTATTAATTTCCTAAACCCATCATAGAACTTACTGTATGACCTTATTAGTTTTAAATGACCTAATTCTGTCTCCATCTCATATTTGATTTTTTATTTAATCTCTGACCTGAGATCAACCCAAGATTCAGTCAGTGTCCTCCAAGATCAACCGAAGCTAATATGTTAAAGAGGAAATGAATGCAAACCCGCCCTGTTACTCAAGTCCAGAGTCTGAAGTCATCCTGCAAAGTGAAAAATAAAAACATCCCCTATTTTACCTAATGAACTCAATGCAGTGGATTAGACTCTGCTTGTGCAAATTGTGTGCCAAAAGACATACTGAGTACAATTTGTTTTAGAGACGTATTGAGTAAGACTTTTGTACCTTTTTACAAAATGCCTGGAGTGTATAATGTTCCTGCTTTTAGACACATCACATTGTGCCTCCAATAAACCAACAAATGAGGGCAGCACATCACAACAGATCCTGAAAATGTTATACAGTTTTGTGTATATCATAATGGAAGAACCTTTTTTCCAGGCTTGATGTTTTACAGATATATGATAAGGAATGTACCATCTTGAATGTACAGAATGTAATCTTGGGTTTGAGGCATAGCGTGGCTAAGTGGGACGTTTCTGGATCTACATCTTTTATTGGTCAACAATTTTCCTCTGTCTGATTGTTGTTATATATTATATGTTACATATATGTTACAGATATATGTAGGGTACAAGTATGTAATACAAGCTCTATTGGATATTATTGCTATTTATGAAAACATGACCAGAAATGTTCCATTAAATATTTAGATATAACCGTAATAATCCTATAACCATCAAACCCCATATCTTATCCAAATCCTAAACATAACCCACCAATAAAATTAAAATGAACATAAAATTCAACCTATTTCTAGTACTAACTCTATACACTCTCAGAAAAAAAGGTAGAAAAGCTGTCACTGGGATGGTACCCTTTCAAAACATATCTTTGTACCTAATTATTTACCACTAAAGTATGCATTTTAGTAATGTGATGGTACATATTTGTAACTAAAGCGTACATATTAATACCTAAATGGTACATATTACCACCCCAGTGACAGCTTTTCTACCTTTTTTTCTTCCTGATAGTGTAACCCTAACTGCAAATTCTGATGTGTTAATTGATCCAGGAACAGGTATTTCTGTGAAAACCATGTTAAGTGAGTTCTGAGGTCATTTGTGATATGGGACCAATATGTACTAGAAGAACTCCAACGGTGTGCTCAGCAATTTGGTGTGATTTTGGAGAATAACTCTACAAGGGCAATAATATTCAGTCAGAGTTTTATGTGTCCCTCGCTGTCCAAACTGTTTCAGGCTTGTGAGGTGAAGCAGACGTTGAAGAAGAATGGGTCTGATACATAATTGATGAAACACTACGAATCATTAATGCTATGAAGAAAATATGTTATTTTAATATGAAATCAAGCATGACAAATCGCTAAAGAATGGATCAGACCTCAAGAGACCAGATCTACACAGCAGGACATCTATTAAAACCTCTAATAAACTATCAGGAATTGTTAATAGAGCAATTCTGGGCACTCGCTTCCTCAATATTCCCTGCTAGATTGTTTCTTGCTGGTTCAATCTAGTTTTGCATCACTCTAATCGACCTTAAAAAATGCATTAGTTCTTGATGATTGTGAAGTCAAACAGCATTACACTGAAACGGTTTAAAAACATTAACCTTCTTTAATTTCGTTTCGGAAATTGCCGTCTGACAAACACAGACACACATTTAAGGAAGAGAAGGTATTCCAAGATAATAGTCATCCTCTAATGGCCCACGATTCTGTTTCAAATAATGTGTAAATATAAAAAATATGTAGAAAGCTGAATACAGGCAACAACATTTCATGATGATCTGCTGATGTATAGGCTACATAAGGACGAAATATAAGGTCTGTTCCAAAACCTAGTGAACTACCTGCCATACATGACCGATTTTGAAAACACATAGGCAGCCACTCTGCATGCAGTTTCCCTCACGGTGACTCACTGTAGTTAGCCATTAGCATGTTGCTAATCTAACAGCATGATACTCTACCCAGATAGCACACACCTGTTTTCATACATTCTAAACCATAAACATCTTCAAGACATTTTCTACATGTCATTTTTAACATCTGACAGGAAACATTTTAGAGACAGACGTATTGCAGATGAAACCAGATGAAAAGTACTACACATCAAAAAAACATCTACACCATATAAATGTGCTATAAGATGAATTCTTACGAAAATTAACCATGGTTTTACTACAAATTAAAAAAAAAAAATACACGGTTACCATGGTAACCACAAATTAACCATGGTTTTGCTACACTAACCATAATTTAACCATGGTATTTGTAGTAAAACTATGGTTATACAAATGGTAATCAGTCTGCCAAAAAAACATGGTTACTACACTTTTAATATAATAAAACCATGGTTAATTTTCGTAAGGGAGGCATACAAATAAATTGCACACATAAAAATGGGTAAAACAATTATTTTTAATTACATCGAATTAGTTTAGTAGATACTTTTCAGTAATGAATAAAACATACGATTATAATCAACATTTACCTGCTTCATTCACCATCTTGAATGGAATCATTCTGCTCATCACAAGCTTAGGCAGCTTACTAGGTTTTGGAACAGCATAGTTATATACATTTAGGAGTGTTAGTGAACTAGCCAGCACTAGATTCTCATATCTATTTACAAAGGGCTCATTCTAACATGGCATACTAGTGAATAAACAGAAAATGACTTGGAAGATATGGGGAGAAAAAGTGAGAAAGGACATTTCCTGTTTATTCACTAGTATGCCATGTTAGAATGAGCCCTTTGTAAATAGATATGAGAATCTAGTGCTGGCTAGTTCACTAAGCTGAGAACAATATTCAGGCTGGATGATGGTTGGACTGGAAAGTGTTCACTATGGTTTCTAGAAGGAGTGTGGCTCCGGACACACACTCAGTAAAAGTCTGAGAACCAGCTCATAGGTGAGCATGAGGGAGGTCAAGGGTCAATCTCCTCAGGAATGATTGTGAGGATGACGTCTTCATTGCCGCGTCGTACCACTGTTCTCAGACTGTCGTCTTTCTTGATAGCCGTGCTGACATCACTGGCTGACGTGATCCTCTGACCGTTAATGCTGATTATGACGTCACTCTCCTTCAGACCGCCACTGGCAAACAAAACAGGAAGCAGTTAAAACTGACCTAATTTTAAGTCAGAACTGCCCTTATTGTTCTAACTGTGCTTTAATTGGCTTCACATCATTGGATTCTCATTACAAAACAGTATTAGGTTTTATTAGGAGGTGCATGTCATTATGTCTAAGCTAACTTTAAAGGGATCATGAACTGAGAAATCAAAATTCTCTTGATCTTTTGAAATATAAGAGGCCATTGTACTATAAAAACATCTTGCAAGTTTCAGAACTCAAAACTTTCTCATTAGTCTAAAAACAGCTTATATTGAAGCCGGTCTGCCAAAACGACAGCTTGTGGAATGGACAACTCTATGATGTAATAGTGTGGCTAAACACCGCCTTCACAGAAGATGATCAACGCCTGCTTCTACATCGCTGCCTATTTAGCCCCGCCCATCGATTCGTGCATGTAGCGTTTACGAGAGAGGTGAACACGCAGGTCTGCGCAGAAACCAAACGACAAAGATGGCAACAAGATGCTGTGCAGTACCAAGTTGTGGAAAAACAGTCTTTGCATTGCCTTGAGCGTTTACTTCAGTGAGCGTTTACTTCCGAGTCTACAATCCGCCATGCCTATTCAAACGGAGCGTTCAGATGAGGGGGGTGAAAAACAGGACAGACAATAGCCTATTACTTCTTAATTATGATGGTTTTGTGATGTAAAAATCTTGATAACATTATAAGTGGACCTCAGAGAACAGTACAAAATAAAAAAAAAGTGGCAGTTCATGACCGCTTTAAGCTTGATTGTTTAGTGAGAAACAAATTTCTCCTCTGTTTCAGAATATATTTGGCTCATTCTCATTAAGTGCTTAGGTGTGATGGCTTAGTACTGATATGGTTTTGTGTAAATATTCATTCTAATCATCCCTGCACTTTCTGTTCAATCTTATGCCTTGACATTTCTCATTTAAAAATGGTTTGATTTTTCTATAATAATATTTAATAAAAGATATATTTTAAATGCTTCTCTCACTATCCAAACTTAAATTGTTGTAATTTATTAACACTTTGGAATACAGACCTAAGGTTGGTCTGTTTTTAAAGAAGAAAATCAGTAGATTATTGCAAAAATTGCAAAAGGAATTTTTTCAAAAAATTAAAGTATCAAAAAGTTATAGAAGTTTAAATGTACTGTAAATAAAATGCACTATATTAATTTTATTTTATTTTATTTACATAACAGGTTTTACTCTAAAATTGGTATAAAATTAAGCCATAACAAAAAAGAGCGCCAAGCGTCCCACAGGTGGGACGGTGACAGTTAAGGGGTAATATTAAACTCTAAAATATTTGAAAAATAATTCATAAAATACTTCATGCTTTTGGCAATCTGATTTTTTACCCCTCTATTTTCTGTTCAAACCTGCTATTTTATTTTTGTTTTGATTTGTTTTTTTTATCTAAAAATGGTTTGATATTTCTGACATCTGTTTCTTTACTGATTTTTTTTTTTTACTGAAAAATCACTGCGAAAACCCCCTTTTGGAACCTTTATTTGTAAGAGAGGGTTTTTTTTTTTTTTTTTTTTTTTTTGGAAAGCCTGAAACTATGGATAATGCCCAAGATATAGTTTCAGAAATGTTCATATATACGTACGGCACCATTTCCCATGAGAGTCAGCTCTACTTGAATTTGACAATAGTTACATGTAACTGATTATGCTGTAATTCAAGGTAATTTTCTTAAGATTCTAGCCTGTTCTAGAAACTGTTCCTATGTGTTGTACTCGTATACTAAATTGGCTACCCACAATGAGAGGAAGTGGCCACTTATGTACTGTTCACATCATCTCATATAAGCTAAAATTGTGTGGACTACTTGTGATTCAAAGTTCACCCACACACAATGAAATCCCAAAAGTTCATTTTAGTTACAAAAACGTTTAACTTCTAAGTGAAATTAAAAAAAAGAGAAAACACTGCTGCCTCAGCAGGAAGAGGACCATTTTGGAAACTGTTCATTTAAACCATTATGGATTCAAATAGAGCATCTATATGGTAAATACAGCATCACATATGAAACTGCTGGACAGCATAAAATGGCAAAAAAATCAGTGCACTTCTTATTGTGATCTGGTTTGAGTGCACAAAATTCAAGAAAAAAAAAAATACAAATCCCATTAATTTTTCAATCCCTCCAACCACCTGACTTCATTCTTGCATGTAACTCCACTTTTCCTTGTTGAATATGCTTGGTGTATTGTAGAAAACTAGTGGCTACGTGATATTAAAAGTGGGGGGGACACGTCCCCCGCGTCCCCCGCGTCCCCCACGTCCCCCGCATAATCTACGCCCCTGGCTACATGCGATGGGGTACTTACACTTCAGCCGGTGTTTTGGGGATAACTTCAATGACATACGCTCCAGAGGTGACATCTGGGAAATCACTCTGTTCTTCCTTTAGCTCTTTAGCAAGTCTGTGAGTGACACATACAGTACAGACATAAATATCATGTTTTCTGGTATCCAGCTTCTGCTATGTATATGTATAATGGAAAATAGAAATTGAAAATATTTGTTTAGATGGCTGATTTAACTGATTTAAATGTCTTTCCATAATCACAAATGCACAACAGTATTCAGAAAGCACATGCACTGCATTTGTGACTTACATTGGGGTTAATGTCATCATTCTTACACCGATATACTTCTTTTTTGTGGCTGTTTTTCCTGAAAACAAACATGAGATATTATTGATTGATACTTTTCTGAACTTTTGATTGGAAATGTTGTTCAAACAGAGTAAATGTTTTAGATTTAGCACATTTGATCCATAGTTTTGCTCCTGACCTTTAGACTGTCTGTCATGAGACTCGGCCAGGAACTGTCGGATCTTGTCAGAAGGAATTGCGAAGGATATTCCTGCTGTCACCTTCAGGGTGTTGATTCCTATCACTTCACCATCCTACAGCAACAGACACAAGAATCAAGACACAAATGTAAATGTGAACTCACACAAACACACCGCACATCTGCATGCACAGATGTCTTCCTGTCACAATGGGACGTTTCCGCCATTGATCATTATGCATGCACACGTGTTTATGGTCACGGCTGACTCAACACAGAGCCCTTCTGCCAACATATGTTTCTAGGCTCATAAAAACATGCTATAAACATGATCAACCCTGGCTGCATTCTGTTACACTTGATAATTCACTAAAAAATAAGACTCAAGCTGTTTCATTATTTACATATGAGAAGGACATAATAACAAAAAGCAAAAGTCTTACCAGGTTCACCAGGGGCCCTCCTGAATTACCGTACTGAAACACAGAAAGAGTTTGGGTTTATGAAAATGAGTGATTCATTTTTTTTCTCTTGATAATAAGGAGCTCTCATATAGAATAGAATAGAAAACATGTATTTTACAAGTAATAAGATTTTACATTATTAACTGTTTTTACTGTGTTTTTGATCAAATGAATGCCACCTTAGTAAGCATAAGAGACTCCTTTAAAAAAAAAAAATCTTAATGATTCCAAACTTAAAATGTAAATATGCTAAATATCACTATATTATATTTGTGCACTGTAAAATAGCTATTTATATCATGGTTTAATCTTTTAAATTATTTTATTTTTGACTTGAATTAGATTTGACTATTTTTAGGTTACCAACACACACACACGCACATTATTTTATAGTCTAAATCTAAATCATGGTAGAAATAGCTCTTTTAAAGTGAACATTGAAAAATGGCAACTTTCAAATTCAAGTCAAGTATTATTTACCATCATTGAATCAACCTAAATATATTAATTTATATTTAAAAACTCATTTTTTTATGGGATAAATCATGGTTAGTTATAACATAAGAATGGAAATATCATGATTAGAGGAAACAATAAGATTATGCTAAACTACTTAAAATTTTAATTCTTTTCATATTTTGTCTTCACTATGCATGTTCATTACTGAAGATGTGTATTTAAGTTACAGTCTAGTATCTTTTTTGTTTTGTTAATACATACAAATGAAACTAAGCATCATGTCACTGACCCACTTGGCCAACAAACTGTTTGTAGGCAGTGTATGATTAACTTTGTTTGGGCTCACATTGATGATGGCATCTGTCTGGATGTAGTCCATGTCAGAGTTTCGCAGGCCCAGCTCTTTGCCCCCTCTCTGGGTGGTGCTGACGATGCCTGTGGTCACTGTGTTTTGAAGGGAGAACGGACTTCCGATAGCAACCACAAACTCGCCTGGTCTCAGATCAGCTGACCGGCCCAACAACAGCACTGGGAGTTTCATCTGCAATATGAAATCAAATACAGCATAAGATTTTGGCACCATTGTCTCAAGCCATAATCCGTCCTTTGATTCAAATTATACTTTAAAAACAGAATTAAGGCCTAAAGATTTTGTAAAAAAGCAAGTATGTCTAATGAAAATAAGTTCTTCAGTATATCATTATTATGGTATTTATTTGGTCAAATAAATACAATTATTTAAAAATGTTAAATATTTTAACAACCATTAATTAAAGTAATAGTTTACACAAAAACTAAAATGTACTCATTAGCAGGCCATCCAAGATAAAGAAACAAACTCAAAAACATTTGGATGGCCTGACAGTGAATACATTTTCAGCAAATTTTGATTGGGTGAACTATTTCTATAAAGTAACGTAAAGTAAAGTAACATTAAATAAATAAATAAACAAAGAAATGAATAAATACAGATGTGAAATTACTGGGATCTAAGCAAAAGTCTATTTGATATCCATTTAATCTCATTGCTGTGCTAATCTCACAGCTGAGATTTTTGATGTAAGGAGATTCTTGGGTTGGGAGGAATAATGTCTTGTAAGTGTAGTAAGTGTATTTTCCTCAAGTGCTCTCTGGTATGGCAAGCTGAACTGACCGTAAGACAGAAAAACACACCCACAAAGCTTTCAACACCATACTTACACAGCTGGTATGAGGTTCTTCTTCTCAGTAGTTGGTTTTCCAAACATGAAGTCTGACATTGTGGCTAAACAGCTCTACCTTTATCTCTATGTGCTGAATTTGATGGGATGTCTTGCCCTGTACAGTGGTTTGAAATATTTAGCGTTCATAGATGATTTTGCAGATAATGAAAGGCCTCAAAGAGCCACATGAGAAAGCCGCACACCGCAGCTGCTCAGACTAAAGCAGACCATAGCTTTCTGATGTTTACATGAGGATGTGTCCTCCATGTTACTACCTAATTATCTTCTAATCATTTGCATGTCTTTTGATGCACCTGATTCCAGTTTTAGGTTTTTGATGACATTGGGCCCTATCATGCACCCGGCGCAATGCGACGCCAGGCGCAGCGCAAGTTTTTTTTTGCTAGTTTCAGCCCAACGCAGTTATCATTTTCACATCCAGCGCCACATTGTTTAAATAGAAAATGCACTTGCGCCCATCTGATTGCCCATGGGCGTGCTGGTCTGAAAACGAGGTGTGTTCAGGAGCATTGTTGGCGCGTTGCTATTTTAAGGCAGTTGAAAACGATTGCACCATTGACTAGGTCTAAAGTCAATGCCGCAGTATTTTTTACATTTATTTATTTAAAGGACGCGTTAGTAATATACGCTTATAGGCGGGTGCACAACGCACGTACACTCTGCTTTTTACACACGGGGATGCGCAGCAGAACACAAACATTCCAAATATTAAAAATGAAAGGATTACAACGTAAAAGATTATTATTGTGTAAAGATAAATATGCCTACATGTCAATGGACGGTCATTGCATGTATCAGAATTACCTATTTGCAGTAATTGCAAATGAAATTGGCTAATTATTTGACCAACCGTGGCAATACATACATTTCTGTCATGGCAACTCTCGGAGTGATTGGCATGGTAATGTACATGACAATGTTAATGTATTTAGACCATGCGCTTAGATCGTTAAAATAGGGCCCATTGGCTGGGTCGGCTAAAGGCAGTTGCCTTGTTGCCTCACTACCAACCCAGGCTCATTAGAAAAAGTGTATGTTGTGCCAAAATTATATTACTTTGCTTCTTGCATGTTTCACAACACATTCAAAGTGAAACGTCCAGTGAGTGGTGCTAAAAGTGCTAGAGTTTTATCACATTGGTTGTTGTACATATCTCATTAGTTTGGAAATTAAATGGTGAATGAACTAAAATGTTCATGCTCTACAGCAGGGTTCCTCAAATCTTGCCCTGGAGGGCCAATGCGCTGCAGAGTTTAGCTCCAACCCTGATCAAACTCACCTACCTGTGGTTTTCTAATGATCCTGAAGATATTGATTAGTTTGCTCAGGTGCAGTGAATTGTATGTACATGTTTTTAGAGATTTGCAGGAATGTAGGTAAAGGCAGATTTTCCAGTGAGTCTATGTTGCTTTCTACTCTGCTAGTCATCATAGTTTTTGTATAAAGGTACTTTCTTGTGAAACTGGTTTTAGAGTGACTGTAAGGCATCATAATGTCATATATAACGACCTAGGACAAGAACAAGTGAGCATTAGAGATAACCAGATGAATACTTTATGACTTCAGTAATGTGATATTTTCTGACTTCTCAATAGAAAACAGGGAATGGGGGGGGGGGACATTTATGAATTCTTCTTTCAACTACTCCATCAGACTTTTTCATTCTTTCCATGTTTGGTGTGCACCAAGGTTAGGATGGCAGCGTTCACACTTATTCAACTGAACCACACAAACAGAAGAATCTTTTGAATCGGACCAAACCTGCCAAGTGTGAACATGCCTTTATATAAATCAGTCTTGAGATTTCAACACCATTCCCCTTCTGGCAACAGGAAAAGAGGGAGGAAATGAAGACAAAAGTGCAGCGAGAAACAGAAGTGGCTGCTCATATCATCAAGCTGGGCCCGGATGGAAAACATATCTGTTGAAGCTCACAAAACCTTTCAGATGTGTAATCTGAAAAAAAAAAAGGAATAAAAATAAATTACTGACTGTATTAAAAGTATTATTTTTACGGGATGTCCTTCTAACGCCTCATCACATACTGCTATCTATCTGCGTGTACACTGGTATGTACAGCTGTCAGCTTGTAGCCTAAAGATAATTCCAGATGCTGGAATAGAAATTATGGTATTCTTATTAAGGGTAAAGAAGATTTTCAGAAAAGCTGGAATGACATTTGGCAAACATGTTATCTGTGTGCTAAGTTAAGCATTACTATTACTATTGCTTATACTTTGGCTTAGTGTTTTGAACAAAGCCCTAAGATAAAGTGCTAAACCTTTTTCATGTAACTCGTCCTGCACTGTGCTACAGAAATTAAAATGAATAAAGAGGCTGCATAATTATTCAAAATAAATCTGAAATTGTATTTTCAGTATTTTAATTACTAGTGTAAAATAAAATGATTATAATAATCAAAATATATATATATATATATATTTTTTTTATTATTATTTTAGGGAACACCAGTAGTATAATTCTGTCTTTCTTTTTTAAATCATTGGAGTTAAAACTAATAATAACTATTATATTATATTATATTATATTATATTTAGTGCTGTCAAACGATTAATCGTGATTAAACGCATCTATAATAAAAGTTTTTGTTTACATACTATGTGTGTATGCTGTGTATATTTATTATTGTTTATATAAATACAAACACATGCATGTATGCATTTAAGAAACATATGTTATGTTTATATATTAAATATATTTATATAATTTATAAAATATAAGAATATGAATATATAAATGTATAAACATGTAAATATTTCCAAAATATATACTGTATGTGTGTGTATTTATATATACATTATAAATATACACAGTACACATATAATGTAAACACAAACTTTTATTTTGGATGCGATTAATCGTGATTAATTGTTTGACAGCACTAATTATATTATATTGTATTATATTGTATTATATTATATTATTACATATTATTAGTTTTTCCAAATTTGTATGACTTTCTTTCTTATGTGGAACTATCCAACACACACACAAGTGGGATGAGAAAACATACAAAAGATATCTCATAGTATTACATTTTAATTACTAAAAATCAAATAAAAATGTGCCCCGATGAAATGTACAAGACAAAAGAAGGTCTTAAGGGTTAACTGAAAACCTAACAGAGGGTAGAGGAGGACAGATACGAGAAAACAAGCCCATATTTTTGAAAGTGAGTGGAGGGAGTAATCCCAGCTGAGCATTCCATTCAGTCTTGTTTGCAGATGCACAATCAATGCTTAGCTAAAGATAACATGCTACTGTTCTACTTCTTCACTCACTCCCACAACCTCTGACTGCATCTGACAGCCTACAATCATGTTCTTAAAGCCAGCAGGCTGCGTCCTGCACCAATTTTGGCCTTGCTAAATTTAGTCTTCAAATTATATGTGCTTTTGTGTGTAAAACAATATATGTTATATGCAGTGTTGGGGGTAACTCATTACATACGTAATGCATTACTTTCCATAAAAAGTAACTAAGTAGCGTAATTAGTTACTTTTTTTATGGAGTAATGCAATATTGTAATGCATTACTTTTAAAAGTAACTTTCCCCAACACTGGTTATATGTACCGACCATCCCTTCTCTAGTTTCTCTGACACTGCACCTGTTCGAATTGTCTTAGAAAGACATCATTTGAGTCATCTTTTGCTCTTGTTATTGCACCAGCATAAAACAGAAAGAGATAATGGTGAAATTGTGCCTTCCTCCTAAATTTTAAATACCACTTATTACCGACATGCAATAGTCTTGTAACAATGCTCATGCTTCTAACTTCCTGTTTCAATAAGAAATAGGTCAGTGAAGGACAGAAAACAACATTCATCAAATCATTTGATTTTGGTCTTTAATGATGAGGATTTTTCTCCTCATTGGTTTTAAACATCTCTAAGTAGAGATGTTTAATTTCTGCATCAGCTTGAAATCTGACAATTTACCCCTTGCTGAGTGTTACTCAATAAGTATAGGACATTGACATTTAGTTCTGATTGTACCAGCGGAAGAGCTGAACTGTGCAAACTGGTGAAGGATGATCAGGTGATCACGTACAAACATGAGGGGATGAGGGACAGCAAATGACGATCAAGGACTCCTTGTGAAACTGGAAGTAGAGTAGAATCGCACCTATTTTTAATTATTTAAATAATTTTAAATATATACATATTATATTAAATCATAATATTTAAATATGATTGTATTATAATTTTTTTTTTTTACATTTATTGTACTTTATTCCTTTTTTTTATTTTTTTAAAGAATTTTATATAGTATATGCCTACAACTCTACATAGTTTGACATGAATATATTGAATAAAAATTTTGAATAAAAAAAACAAAAATGCTCTATTCTAAAAACTATTTATGTTTTTTGTAAATGTAAATATTTGTAAAATATAAACCTGTGTGTATTTATGTATACATATTAAATATACAGAGTATACATTCTTGAATATAGAATTTTATATAAGCATCCAACTCTAGAAAATTTGACACTAATATATTGTTTGAATAAACAATAAAAATATTCCATTCTAAAAAACTTAAGATGTTTTTTTTTTCTTTAACTCCCATAATAATAGCTACAATTCTGCTTGAGGCATCCAGTTTATTATTATTTAAATGTATTGTATTTCTTTTATTATATTCTATATTAAATATTGATATTATTTTTATATTGATCTATATAGAATTTATAAAGTATTTAATTAGTATGTTTATTTATTTACAATTTATTCTTTTTATTTTATATTTATATAACATTTTATATATGTAGGCCTACAACTCTAAATAGCTGACACTACATATAGCTTGAAATACAAATATTCCATTTGAGGTGTTTGGCAAGCAAATACCGCTTTCTCATACCCTCTAATCCTGAGTCTAGATGCTTCCTATTTTCTTTTAGTTTCATTTCCCATCAGTCAGCTAACCAAAACATAATGTTCATTGATCGTCCTACAGGGCAATTTAATCAGCTTGTGTCGTCTGTAAGAGTGGAAACGGATTTGACGACTATTTCATTAAATCCCTCTAATCTCTTTACAAGTAGATCACTGAAGTGAATTTAGAAAGCTCTCTGAGAAAAGAAAACAAACAACCCCTGCCAGACCCACAAAGATGAATTATCCCAACTGATGAGTCAGATTTTACAGGACCGTTTCCACAGGGCAAAATGACTGGCCTGATTTCAGACAACTCAGTCTCGATGTAGGTCCAATCTGAACTGATGTTTTGTGTCTGTCTCTTGCTGAAACTTGATGTCACATGGACTATTTTAACGATGTCTTTACTACCTTTCTGGGACTTGAATGTAGTAGTTGCGTTGCTGTCTCTATGAAGGGTCCAGAAGCTCTCGTATTTGATCAGAAACATCTTAATTTGTGTTCCAAAAATGACAGAAGATCTTACGGGTTTGGAACAACATGAGGGTGAGTAAATAATAGCAGAATTCTCATTTTTGGGTAAACAATTCCTTTAAGTCTTCAGTGTATGCTGTCTAAAGGCATCCTGGGGATGTAATTATTTTCAATGTTGAAGATGCCCTCTCAGCACACCCATAAAGATGATAGGAAAACCATGCATATTCTAATGGCATTCTCGCCGTCTTAGGGTGACTGTCATTTTAGCATGGCCTCAATGGATAAATTGGTTAAAATACGAAAAAACAACTATGCAACTATCCTGATTCAAACAACATCCGTAAACACAATATTGGATGAGACAACTCTTCTGTAAATAATTCCGTTGTTTTGAAAAGGTTGTTGACTGAAAGGACACATGATATGGATATGTGTTTATTGTGAGCAAAACTTCCATCTAGAGAAAATCAATCCCAGCTGAGCCCTTTAAAACTCCCATGTTCTGCCAGAAAGAGCAGGAATCTTCAACTAGCTCTTCCTGTTTCTCAGCAACCGTAAATCAGATCCCATTGGGCTGGTGTTTCCAAAGTCACAGTTACCCTGGAGTGGGTCAAAGTTTTTGCCAAATCTTAGCTTTTAGCATCACTTCCACAACTCTAATGGCAAGGTAGGCATCACTATAATACAGTAGATGTGAATGCAAGAACACAGTGTCCTGAAGATTCCAAATAAAATATTGCCGTGCATTTCCCACAAAGGGACATATTCATAAATTAATTGTGACATTTCAAAAACATAGCTCTAAATCATCCATTTATCACTTTTTCACATAATTTCTGAATGACAGACTTTGCAATAAGGAGTCTGACCCAATTTTGGTGTCTTGCCCCATCATGGAAAAACTCAGCAAGACTGCTTTCTTGGAAGACAAGACCAAACCCTTTCAAATATGTGCTGAAACAACTCAGGATGAATGACGACTGCATGTCTGCCAGACTTTGTCTCCTAAACACCCCGAAGGATGCCAAGACTCCTTGTATGTCTTTGAACTGGCATCGATCAGCTTTGAATGCAAAACTGCCAGAACGAATGTTTGCGGACTAGCTTTGTGGTGTGCATTAACCACTGGAAAAGTACACACATAAAAAGAATTCAATGACAAAACCAGCTGCTGTTTACTCACGAAATGTTTACCCTCATTTGTATAAGCAATTGAATGCCAACAGCCAAACATTGAAGGCCGCTCTTTCTTTGCTCTGATGAGTCAGGAAGATGTGTCTGAGCAAGACTTCTACACTACATGGGCCTTAACCAATACCAGCCTCAAAAACTGACCCAGATTTTAGGAGACATGTGTCCTTAAAGGCAAATTTCCACTAATGGGGCCTATTTAGAGATGTGAAGAACATAAGTTACAACCGTACATATAGCATGCTGGCATTGCAAATGAGCAAAGATCATCTTCAAATGATCTTTTCAGTGCATGGACATGCATTCCTTGTTATTGAGAGAGGAATGTTGCCAGCAGGGCTTCCCAAATTACTTTAAAGGGGAATTTCCGATGGAACAATCGGACCCAAATTAAGTTGGATCCAGCCAACTAATTAACACTATTTTTTTTAGACCAGGCATGTGAATGTGCAGTGGCCTCAAAAAGTATTTGGACACTTTTGCCACAATTTAAATGTCCCAGTTTAATTGTATGACAAGTGACATCTGCAAACTAGATGCTAGAACTTTAACTTCCATTTTTGCATCAGTTTTGCAATGAATTTTAATTAACAGGCATGGAAGTGGTTTTTATTGGATGCATGAAGATAGTTCATACTTCAAAGCTACTTTTTAAAGAACATTTTGCTTGAAAAAGTAGCTTATGCTATTTGTTTAAAATGATACATCTTTGTTTGATATAGTATTTTGTACCTATTTTAATGTTGACTGCAGAGATGTTCTTATTATGGGGATGTTATTATTAAAATCTTCAAACTCAAAGTTAAAATAGAAAATTATTAAACACAAATGTGTAAAGTCTAAAGAAGTTGCATATGTGCTGATATGTCCTCTTTTTCTTTCTTTTTTTTGTGACATTGGCTAAAATGTACCGGTTTTGGCTTTGTTTTCTAATTGACATACTCTCTACAGTCCTTTTTGCTCTGCTTTGACTGTTCTCTGTAGATTCCACTTTCTGAAATGCTACAGTGACAGTCATGGCCAAAAGATATGGCAGTGACATACATTTTGTGTTTTGCAAAATTTGCTGCCTTAAGCTGTTGTGGTGTTCATTCACATTGTTTCTAGATTATTGTGTAGAGTGATCAGATGCATTTTAAATAATTGCTAAAAGCTTTATTGGCCAAAAAATGAACTTTTCACACAAAAAAAACCAAAACAAATTTCACTGTTTTTGATCCTGAAACAAAATGACCAGCTAACATTAATTGACTAATCATATCAGCAGCAAACGTAAAAGTGTGAATGAGTACTAGTCAGGTGAAATCACTATCATACTAATTAGATTGTAAGAGCAGACTGATTGCTATAAAAGGAGGGAAGAAGCGCTTCCAATCATTGTGTTCTTGTTAACAATGGTTACCTACAAAAAAACACGTGCAGCCATCATCGCGGTGCATCAAAATGGCCTCACATGCAAGGAAATTGCAACAAAGAACATTGCACCTGAAAGAACCGTTTACCGGATCATCAAGAACTTCAAGGTAAGTCTTCAGGACATCCCAGAGTGTCCAGCAAGCGCCAGGACCGTCTCCTCCTGAGGAGTCAGCTACGGAATCGTGTCACCAGCAGTGCAGAGCTTGCTCAGGAATGGCAGCAGGTTGGTGTGAGAGCATCTGCACGCACAGTGAGGCCAAGACTTTTGGACAACGGCCTGGTGTCAAGAAGGGCAGCAAAAAAGCCACTCCTCTCCAAGAAAAATGTCAAGGACAGACTGAAATTCTGCAGGAAGTACAAGGATTGGACAGCAGAAGACTGGTGCAGTTATTTTCTCTGATGAAGCTCCCTTCCCACTGTTTGGGACATCTGGAAAATCGATTCTTTGGAGAAAAAGGTGAACGCTACCATGAGTCCTGTGTTGTGCCAACAGTGAAGCATCCTGAGACCATACATGTGTGTGGTTGCTTTTCAACCAAGGGAGTGGGCTCTCTCATAACTCTGCCCAAAAACACTGCCAGGAATAAAGAATGGTATCAAAACGTCCTGCAAGAGCAACTTCTTCCAACGATCCATGAGCAATTTGGTGATGATCCGTGCATTTTCCAGCATGATGGAGCACCATGTCACAAAGCAAGAGTGATAAAGAAGTGGCTCGAAGATCATTACACTGAAATTCCTCAAAAGGCGAGTGGACAAGCAGAAGCCCACAAATTGTGATCAACTCCGAGAACTAATAAG
>NW_015653519.1:1425295-1428748 GCF_001515625.1 Sinocyclocheilus rhinocerous | reverse complement strand
CCCGGATCTCAATCCCATAGAGAACCTGTGGTCAGTCCTCAAAAGGCTAGGGGACAAGCAGAAGCCCACAAATTGTGATCAACTCCGAGAACTAATAAGGCAAGAATGGATCTCCATCAGTCAGGATTTGGCCAAGAAGCTAATATCCAGCATGCTAGAGCGAATTGCAGAAGCTATGAAGAACAAGGGTCAACACTGTAAATATTGACTCATTATATATATATTTTTTTGCCAATACAAGCCTTTAGAACTTATGATATGCTTATCACTGTTTTTCAGTATACTATAGAAAAATGTGGGAAAATAATCTCCAATTACTGAAGCAGCAAACTTTGCAAAACACAAAATTTATGTCACTGCCAAAACTTTTGACTGTACAACTGGTCACAATTGGTCACGAAAGTAGTTTGACCAATCGCGCTTGAGCAATAGCACTCAGGCACTGTACATAATCGACCGATGCCCAAACTACTTTTCAGTCATTTACCTTCAGCAAGTATGAAAACAATAGAAAAGCAAAAGCCAAACCCAGACATTTTAGGAAATGTAGAAATCCCGGCCAGGACATGTCTGGGGAAAAAAGAGGATGTTTGGTCACTCTAAAATGAAGAAAAATAAAGAAATTTGCATGCTCAGACTGTCATCAAACATCCCATCAGTCTTAAACACAACTGCAGACAGCTGTACATCTCAGCTGGCGTTTTGAGACCGTTTAATGACAGGGGCTTCTCCTGAGACTGTAGTAAATTAAAAAGCACACAGTATTGTCAGGCTTGTTCATCTGTTTGTGTAGTCTTCTAATAACATGAAGCTACTAATAGGGAACATAACCCACATCAATGAGCATATCCCGCAAACCAAAAAATCTGAATAAACAAAGGGCCCAGATAAAAGAGACAAGATTGAACCTAGCCTTCTGCATATACCATTTTCTGTGGCAGTCTGAGATTTTGTGGTATCCATAATCCATCTTTGAATTCCAGTTACCCTGCACTTGAGCAGCTATTTTCAGTTATGCAAGTTCAGCTCCTCTTCAACTGAATAGGGAAAATATGGAAATCTCAAATCCCATTTTCCAAACTTACATTTCAATTACATATTTCAAATCAGCAATCAAAACTGACATAAATGGTAAACCCCCAGATGACGTATATTTCAGGTTGGTCCAGCTAATGCATGTGCAGTGTAGAGTAAAGGCTGAATGCAAGGGTCAAATAAAGACCAGATCTTTGTCGACTGGCTCTTTTATTTGGAAGAAGGGACTTATTTTTCTAGAGCTGCCAATGTTCCAATTTCTCCTATTTTTTTTGTTTTATTTGATCATAATACTAAACATTTAAATATCATCTTACTAAGATATATTACTGGGAGATATAGAGTGACAACTGATATTTATATGCATTTTGTCTGCAGATCTCATTGATTTAGATGAAAAGCTTTTTTGCCCATATACATATCAGCAACTGCACTACTGTAAATTGAATACTTTTGCTCAGTTTGGGCCTCTGAATTAAATTGAGGTGTTTTCTTCCTCCTCAAGTATGAGCTCCTTAGCTCCATTAAAGCTGGATGTATCAAATATGACACTCAACAAAAAACACATGTGCAAATTTTTTATTTTTTTTTAATATTTTTGTTTAAAAGTTCAATAAACTGTTCAGATGACAGTGTTGCATGTTTTGCACACATTTGTGATTCTTGTGTGCAACCATGCATCAGTAATATTACAGAATCTGTAAACCAGAACTTCCTGAATGTACATTAATTCACAAACAACCATCTATCAGATCTGTCTATTTCATCTACGAGCATCGTGTTTGGCAGCCAAATGAACAGCTGTTAAATAAAGACAGCCGTGTATAGTCAGACCTGGAGTGGAAATACATCCTGACACACGTCCCTCCTGCCAAAGCTTTCGTTGTGACCCAGATCTTATAAACAGCAGATATACACGTTTTTAAACATTCACACATGTACACTGATGTTTCATAAGTATTATGACCCAGATCTAAATGCAGACGACTCTGTGTTAGTCATCCTTACCAGATATTTCCCCTCACCCCTCTCACCCTGATGTGGCCTGTCGAGACCCGTCTACAACATTCATGTGATACAAACTGGAACTCAAAGAGTAACATGCTCTAACATGCTCTACTGGCATCTGTTTTCCTCTGTATCTCTGCAGGGTATGCTTTTCTCATCTAAGGTTAGGCCTGTTTCACACATCCTGCATCTGCAAGTTATAGCAGCAGCAGCCCCACAATTCTTGGGCAGATACAAAACTTTCATCACAGGCTCCCTTTTCAAAAAAGTCTGTTTGTCCAGTTGTCCCACCAATTATGCGGCCCTGTGCCGCAGTATAACTAGAAATGCACAGTTATTATAAAATGTGTGGCTGATAATTAATGTACAATGGTAAATGTGTTTCACTCTATTTATACATTTGGTATACGTTTTGTAATGTTTGACTAATAATAATAATAATAATAATAATATTATATTTTAATATAGAAATGATGGTAAATATGCATTATCTAATTAAATATGCATTCATTTGCATGCATTTCCTGAGCAAAAATTTGACATTTGAAAAAAGCCAGGTTCTTGTTCACATTCTTGTTTTAATTTGTTGACATTTTAGAGTTGAAGGTTTTTTTTAATCACTTGATAAATCAAAAATACTGTCAACAGCCATTAAATAAATATAAATTTGAACCATACTTTAAAGAGTAAAATATTATATAAATCAGGTAAATGTTATATGAACAAACCCCTCTGTTAAAATCTTCAGAATATTGAAAATCTATAATAAATCAGTAAAGTTTGGTGTATGTATGTTTGGTGTATGTGCAGATTTCTGGCTCAGTGCATTAAAAATAGATTTTGATAGAATGACCTTTAAAGATATGTGTTTTAATTGAAATCTACAGACAAAAATAGATGAAGTGTGAATGTGTGTGAAAATGACATAAACACTGTTTTCTCTCCACTAGTCTGAAAAAAAGAAAGTTATAAAAGCAAAATAGCCTAAAATTTTTAAATTGACTAGTGACTGGAAGAACTGGAATGTAGTTTCCAAATAAACCCAAACTTCAAACTGAAGCTATAAACTGCTAAAATCAAGCGGATTATTCATATCTGCTAAATAGAAAGTGCTTGTGTGCCAGTCACTGCATGTGGAATCTGCATCGAACATAACCGAGTAATTCCCTCCATTTTTATGTGGCTTCATAAAAACAGACTGTATAACAAAGACTGAGTACATAATTAGGTCTACGGTGAATTTTCACTCTATTTTCTGCTGAATTCAAAGTGCTATGCACAGCAAAAATAGGAGACACATAAACTATACTTGTAGATCTGTTTCTGTGGCGCTGCTACGCAGTGACTCAATGCTTATGCATGCAGCCTGAATGAATACTCTATATACAAAAATATATTAATTTTTTTTTA
>NW_015653519.1:1379155-1419942 GCF_001515625.1 Sinocyclocheilus rhinocerous | reverse complement strand
TGAACAAGCTCACCTTTTTTAACAACCAAAAAGTGGCTGTTTCGTTGTCTGTTGAGGAAGTACAGACGTTCCTCTCGTTGATAGCAGAGGAGCGGATCCAGCGAGAGCTTGATGGGGCAATGCGGAATGAAAATGTTTTTCAGGAGTCGCGGCAATAGAGGAGGCACAACTATAACGACATGTGAATAATCCCGCCCACTCTGAAGCGGTACTGAACTGCAGTGGAAAGGCGTACCGAGCTGAGTCGTACCACGCAGTGGAAAAGCGCCACATCCAACAAGCTGTCTAAAACAAGGTCAACAAGTTCCTCAAGCTGTTTTTGGGATGTGAAATGATGTTGATTTAGGCTGCAATGTTCTCTCTGGTTTGAGGAATTGGCTAATTTAGTGGGAATAAGAAAATAAGAATCAGATTAGATCGAAAAGCACATTGAGCAACCCTGAGAAAGAACAGGTGTAAACCAAAGCCACTGGAAGGCAAGCCTGCAACCTTTAGGCAAAAAAAGCGTAACGGCTAATGCTGCGGCCATAGATATGTATTGGCGGTACGTAAGGAAGGAGACCAGAGGCCATTGTATAATTGGCTATGGTGTCTCATGTGATCCAAGTTAGCTGTTATGCTTTTTCCAATGGTAATTAATACAGACCCTCTCATCTCCCAATAGTAAGAAAATCTCTGTATAAGTGCAGAAAGGGCCGCCCTTAGGCCAGTGCAACTGGTGCGGCCGTACCGGGCCCAGCAGCGAACGAACCGCGGGTGAACCCAGCCCCTTTGGTTTTCTAGAGAGGGGATACATTGAGAGCCTTTTGACATCGTAAATAATCCGTAATGAGTTTGAAAATGACTTCCATCCAAAAATAACCAGAAAAACAAGAGGGTTGCTGTAACAACCCTGCAGCATATTTAGAAACAGCCTGAACATTTCCCATGTCTGTCCTGTCATATCATTTTAAATAGGAAGAGGAATTCTGAGATGGAATTCTCAGTGGTGACAGAGACATGAACCAATCAAACAAAGTCTGGCATGAAACTCAAGCTGAAAAGAATATGAGGCAGTTACCCAATATAAATTATTCACAGTACGGCAGTGACTAAGCCGAACCTGAGCCAGAGAGGAAGGGGGAGTTATGCAGGAGAGGAATTACAGAGACGTGGCATTGCTGTCTGCCAGCACAAAAGCCTGTAACTGGTACCAAACCCCAACAAACAGTATTGCCATGCATATTGTTAAGTAAATCCTGCACCACTTGCGATCATAAGTTTCTGGGTCAGTGCTGCCTATATATATTAGGTAAATAAATCTGAATTATATAACTACATATGCTATTTTTTTAACCACTATACTATTGCCTGAAGATATTATGTGCCCATGAAAATTTGAACATATTTGATCATATTTTAGATAAAGCTTGTATATACTGTCGATTATGAAATTGGTAGTTTTGGTCCTGGATGCAGATTGGTCAGTGCAGCATTCGAGCTGCACTAAAATACATGACATATTTACACCTACTGTACAACATGAAACCATCTACTGTGTATCTCTCTATGCAGCACTCAGAAAGGAAACTGTTACTGTATATGTTCTAGTGGAAGGATGACACTTCACAATTGTTCAAAGAAAATTTGCATCTGTAATATTTTTATGTAGAAACCACCTTATAAAAGCATTAAGGCACTTGAGACTGTGGTGTAATGTAAATATAGTCACTCTGTTGGATAGAATATAGACTTTTGCACCTTATTTTTTAAAAAGACACTGTTCAAGATTTACAGTTAAATTGTAATGCTTTACATAAATATTTTTTACAAATATTTTTAACACGTTTATTGTACTTTATCATACTTACCTATGCAAGGTTAAACCTATACTGCTTTATAAAGCATTATCATTATTGCATTATAACATGATATACAACACAATATTTGGTGTCGTTCATATGTAATGCACTATTTTTTGAAGGCATAACCATAAATAAGCATTATGATTCATTACTTTATAACTATAAAACATGCAACTCATTATATGTGTAATTAAAATGAATTATGAAAGCACTGGAAACATCCATTCTTTAACAGTATGTGTAACTTTTTTGTGCAAAATTAAATTTTCCACTATTTTTTACATTAAGAGTGTAATTTAATGTTATATGAGCAACAATCAGACCCTTATCAAAATTGTCTCTTCATGTTTTTTCTGACTCTGCCTGGGTGTGGATCCAGGCTTGTTTAGTAGAGCAATTCAACATGGCTTATTTGGTTCTGTCTCTCTTCCTGATACAGAAGTGCCTTCCTTTTAAACAGGGTCATTATCCTCAGAAAAGCATATTTCTGCCTGCTTCTATGCTTACTCTGGGGGGAAAATGTCATGAGATTACTCTGATGATGGGGCAGCTTCTGGGGTCAGGCATGCATTTTGTTTGCAATTCATTGCTGAAGACCTTACATCATGGAAACAATCTCAGATGCTAATTCAACAAGACTAGGCATGTTATCAATCTCTTGAAAATGAAAGCTCCTGAAAATGAAAATCTCTTGAGTGACTGATCTTGAGTGCTCATCTGAGTATGTCACAAAAATATGGTGCATTCAAGCCATGTCAGAAATATCATATTCATGAGTTGAATGCACATGAACAGAAACACAAAGTCGTGATTGCAAGTGGAAAATTCAGAATTTTCTTTGAGCCCAGAGTTTCTGAGTTGAGGGCATGTCAGTGAGAAAATATGGCAGACGCAATAGATGCAGCATTTGTATTGACTGTAAATTTGTAAATTATTGATTTTTTTTATTTACTACCTAAGTCACATGTACAAAATATGATAGTATTGTACAATTATGGAAGAATATATAACAATTCGATTCACAGTATCTTCATGAATTAAATAAAAACATTTAAAAAGCATAAAACACACCTGATGCACATACTTATTTCATCGTTTTGTCAAAGTAGAGTTAAAAACTTAAGTTACATCAGCAATTCAGAATTCACCCAACTCGTAAATACATCATAAATATGTAAACAGTCTCCTCACAAAGTGCACAGTAATTAATTTCAATGGAGTTTGGCATTAGCATGTTGCTAAGCTAAATATGTGATACTCTTATAAGCATTAAATTCATAGCACACAAAAAAAATGGGAAAAACTGTCAATTGTTTGTAATAGATTGTTTTTAGCTACATTTTTGGTATTAAATGTTATTTATTGAATTTACATTTTTCTTGATTCATCCATCATCTTGGATGGATTTTTCCACTGAGCTTGTTCCCTGATAGCACACGTACATCTCGGAGATGTCTATTTGACGTCTGCATTTATATCTGCAAGACATATTTTTTAGAGAGTTTGCTCATCTGCAATACGTCTATAGGACGTTTCCTTTTAGATGTCAAATAGACGTCTATTAGATGTCTTTAAGATGTTTATGATTTAGAATGTATGTAAAACTGACATCTGAAAGACGTCTGTCAGATGTTTGTAGACAGCAGATGCTTTCCAGATCAAGAGACCTTTAACAGACATCTTGCAGACGTACGTGTGCTATCTGGGTTGCTATGTATTATGAGTTTGGTTACTCCATGAAGGATGCATCTAATGCTGCCCTAGAATTTGGATAAAAGAAGGTACAGTATGATGCCCTAAAATCTTACCTATGCAGGGTTCTCACTAGATTTTGGAACAAACTGAGTCTTAGTTTATATGTGGTATCCAAAAGACCTGAGTGTGACATACTATACGGACAGGTACTTACCGGAGCGTCTATCTTGATGAGAGCGATGTCTGCTTTCTCATCTACGTCTTTGATTTTGGCTTCATAGGTGGCGCCGGACTTAAGCTCCACCTTCACCCGGTGTTTGTTGGCTACCACGTGGGCATTGGTTACAATCAGGCCATCTTCAGACACCACGAAACCAGAGCCGCTGGCCACCGCCACTTCCCGCTTGGTGAACATCATTCTAAGAAACAAAAGTGAAGAACTTCTTGAGGAGCAACCTTTTCATAATACCGTAAGACAACTTTCCACAGAGGAACGGCAATCCCTGATAGCACACGTACATCTCGGAGATGTCTATTTGACGTCTGCATTTATATCTGCAAGACATATTTTTTAGAGAGTTTGCTCATCTGCAATACGTCTATAGGACGTTTCCTTTTAGATGTCAAATAGACGTCTATTAGATGTCTTTAAGATGTTTATGATTTAGAATGTATGTAAAACTGACATCTGAAAGACGTCTGTCAGATGTTTGTAGACAGCAGATGCTTTCCAGATCAAGAGACCTTTAACAGACATCTTGCAGACGTACGTGTGCTATCTGGGTTGCTATGTATTATGAGTTTGGTTACTCCATGAAGGATGCATCTAATGCTGCCCTAGAATTTGGATAAAAGAAGGTACAGTATGATGCCCTAAAATCTTACCTATGCAGGGTTCTCACTAGATTTTGGAACAAACTGAGTCTTAGTTTATATGTGGTATCCAAAAGACCTGAGTGTGACATACTATACGGACAGGTACTTACCGGAGCGTCTATCTTGATGAGAGCGATGTCTGCTTTCTCATCTACGTCTTTGATTTTGGCTTCATAGGTGGCGCCGGACTTAAGCTCCACCTTCACCCGGTGTTTGTTGGCTACCACGTGGGCATTGGTTACAATCAGGCCATCTTCAGACACCACGAAACCAGAGCCGCTGGCCACCGCCACTTCCCGCTTGGTGAACATCATTCTAAGAAACAAAAGTGAAGAACTTCTTGAGGAGCAACCTTTTCATAATACCGTAAGACAACTTTCCACAGAGGAACGGCAAAGAATGATGGTTGCTCAACATTCTTGATTTGACTATATTTTCCAGCTAGATTTCAGACGAAGGAGGAACTTCCTCTGACAAGTGATTTGTGGAAAACATGACGGTTGTTCTCCAGATTTTTTTTTAACGCAGTGCTCAATTTCAACAGCCTAAAATTGAGGTTGACTGTTTTCTACATTCCACAAACTGTGTCTTATGCAATGATGAAGATATTGTGATAGATATTCAATCTATATTCAAGTGAAAAAACATCAAACTTGATACTTTATAACAATGTTATTCTACAATGAGGATAAAGCTTAATGGATCATGCCATAAAAATGATTTTTACGAAGCGCTTGACACTTAAACAAACAGCATGATTTATCCATGAGGATCATGTTCCTGGAACAACATCTTTGTCAATTAATCATAGATCAACCTCTCAACCATCTCCAAAAATCAGAGAGAAATTATTAGCTGATAAGAATTATGTTTTAGGGCCAATATGGATGCAATCTCGCATACATGGAAGAAGTAATTCTATTCATATTGATGATAGAGGGCTAATAAAAGACAAAACCAGACGGAATATCTGTTTTTGCCCGGTGCTGCCTCTTAAAGATGGCAGTGAAAGAGTATGAGAACAAAATAAAAATTGATTAAGTTCACTTTCAAAAATAAATGTTCCAAAAGGGTGTTTTTGCAGAGCTCTCATAGAAGATCCATCTTCGGCTCCTCAAAGAACCTTTCAAAGAACCAGTTCTTAAAGGAACCTTTCATTTTCTTGTGTGAAGAACATTTTAATCATCTAAAAAACCTTTTAAAGACCTTTTTGTGCAATGGAAAGTTTCCACTGATGTTAAATGTTCTTCATGGAACTATAGATACCAATAAGTGTCAAAGATAGTCCTGATAAACGTCCTCTCTGAGACATGAGGTTACTGATTAATGGAGTGTGTGATTCAGGATACATACTTGCGGAACAGCTCAATGTGAACCACAGCTGGAGCGATCTTCTCCACCACATCAGCAATGAAGTTATATCTGTGCCGGAGGCTATCTGGATTATCCTCGTGGCCTGGAGAACACATGGCAAACAAAGAGTAAAATTAAACCAATATGGTACAGGAAATAAACTGTATAAAATTAAACCAAATTATAGAGTGCAGATAATTCTAATTGTATATCATTATTTATTCCAGAACTGGATTACGGATTGGGTCAGAGTGTCAGTTGTGCAACAGGGTCCTCAGTGCTAATGTTAGCAAGCTTCCTTATTTATTTATTTATTCAGTTCACCCTCATCTCTTAAAGCAGGGTCTGCTGCTATTTTCCTAATGATATTTGTCTAGTGGCCTCGCAGGAGCATGATATAGAATTGATTTATTTCCTAACATCAAGATAAGGTAAAAATAATTAAAATGTAAAGATTTATTTAATATTAACTCGCATAGTGAAAAAGGTTTAAAACATCACAGGGAGCAAATGTTTTAACCCGTAGCTTTTTTCAGTGCTCACCTAATAAAAAGCAAGTCGTCCCTTTTTTAGACACATTTTTCCAAATTGAGACCGATTTGGTGAAAAATTATAAATGGTTTAACAACGCACTGTTAATTTTATGATTTTGGAAGTGAAAACTAATAACCATTAAATTATTAATTATTGCATAACTAATAAACAATTGAACATACAAGCATCACGTAATACCAAAAATCTTGTTGTAGTATTTTTTACTGTGATTTTTTTTTTTTACCAAAATTTAACAGGATATTTTGTAGAGTACTTACCTAAAATGGACATGACATTTTGATTTGAATGGAAATTGCTTTATTATTTAATCGAAATGAGAGATCAGTGAGCTACGGAAAACATGAAACTAGCACAGCTAGGAATGTTTTGCAAGGAGACAAGTGCAAGTTTTTAGTGTCGTTATACAAAAATATCTGACCACAGAATTCCATGATTGCTTAAACAGGACAAAGCAGCTATTCTGGAGAAAGTTTTTCATTAGAATTGTTCCACACCAGCAGACCTAATCTTGCTTATAAAACAGCAAAATAAAAGAGACGAATGTGAGTTTTTGAGAAACAGGGTTCAACTTGTCTAGAAAATGATACATCCTTAGATAGAAAGTGCTTATAAAACTTGGATCCGAGTCAAAACCTTTTATAACTTTGCACATGTAACACTATTTTTACCTTGTATAACCCTTCTTTCACAACATCTGCATGCAAGCACATCTGCACTGCCCCCTTGCCCATGTTAGGTAGCGTGCTATTTGTTTCTTCTCTAAGGGTCTGTGTACAGCTCTGTGTATCCACTGTTTAAAATCCCCAGTGATAAACAGCACCTTGACCCAAAACACCAAAACTTTTATGGCCTTTTTTTCATTTCTGGGAGGTTTGCTGCAATAGTGAATGCTCGACTATTTGGGTTGTAAAAAAGAGCAATTACCATAATGCAACACAGATAGGTAAAGCCTAATTGCACAATTGCCAAACCAAATACCACCTACAATATGAGTGTTGAACTAACAAATCATCTATACCTCGCTGTTTTTTGCTATAATAAATAATATCAGATGCTAAATTCATGGGAAACGTCTTTACTTAATGTCACTTGACAACCTCTGGGAGAGGGAAAAAATCCTAAGTTTCTAAGTTGAAAATTGGTTGTGAATAGGAATTACATTTTACTATAAACATTAAAAAGCATACAGAAGCATTTTTGCCATCTACAATTTAGAATGCCTTGAATTTTGAGTTTTAAGAGACTAATAAATCACGTGCGTGCACATCACAACACTTACCATATTATCGCAGAATATATAATGTATATCGCAGACCCCAGAATCGACTTGAGTGGATAATGAAATCATCCGCGGTTGTGCGTGGGCTTGTTTGCACATGAGCAAAGGTGTTTTTATGAGTCTAACTTGCAAATGCCAGACCACTGATTCGTCAAACCTGCTTTCCTGCAGTCCGTGTTCTTCTGACTTCTGACTATTTTGTAGTAAGTAACGAATATGCTTCTGGGAAATGTATTGGAGTAAAAGTATACATTTTAATTAGGAAATGTAGTGGAGTAAAAGTTGGCTGAAATATAAAAACTCAAGTAAAGTACAGATACTCCCAAAAAATACTTAAGTACTGTAACGAAGTATTATTACTTCGTTACTTTACACCACTGATTTTACTATTGTAGAAACAGGCTGGTAAAAACATATTTGTAGGCTTATATAACTGATTGCCATTCCCTCTAGCGTATTCCATCATGACTCTGGAATCTTGATAATGGAATTGTTTTTCCTCCCTCATAATATGGCTGCACAGCTGTAGAGGGTTTAGCACGTTTAAAGCGAGAGAACATTTCATTTGTTATGTCATAGCTGGCACAAAATCTAACACATTTGTGCAACCCACATACGAGTCATGTTTTATGTGAAAAGCACAAATAATGATTCTATAGACTCCAGGGACATGTGGAAAGGTCAGGAAATGGCCACATGGACATCTGCTCCATGCGAGTGAAATTTTAACAAACTGAAAAGAAAATGTCACAGCTTTCACAACATTTCATAAAAAGCCTTATTTCAGTGTTTTTTTTTTTTTTGACAGATTTGCTCTGTTCAGAAACCGAGTGAGTTGGGTAAATTGACGTATAACCTTAGAATCTGAAATCTGAAAGTGCGCATATCGAGGGGTGAGAACCAGAAGGGCGTAAGTGACATTTTGGGTGATACTGAGCAAGTTTACTGTGTCAGAAAAGTCACATAATGGAGCTGGTTATGTAATGCAAAAGCTAAAATGTATTCGTTTGCAAATCATGCACCTTGGTAAACATGTTTTGAGGTCATAACATAGTATTGTGCAAGGAACCACATGAAAATATGTCTTCATTAATTGATAATCTACCCCATAATCATTGTTTTGGTGAAAAGGAATAAAATTTGTTGGTGTTTTACTGCAACTAGCATTCATTACAATTCTCAAATGCTTTTTAATTGTTTTTATAGGTGCGTCCCAAATCGCGTACTTATGCAATATTCTATTACGTTTTGTAGTATAAATAGTGCGAGTAGTGTGTTCACACTGAAAATAACAAAAAGAAAAAGTGCACTTTAAATTCCTGGATGATGCACTTAAATAACCAAAAATAAATAAATAAATGAAGTGTGGAACGTTGGACACTTCATGCACTCAACTGTCGCAGCTTTAATTACGTCATAAAGGTGGAGGGCCATCAGACTCCGATTATAAATGATAAAATAACCTTAAATAATTAATACGCTACACGGTTGAGTACATAGTGTATAAGTGCATAGTGTATAATGCGGCATTTGGGACGCAGCATATGTAAATGTGCGCTAGGCGGACATCTTTGGACACTACTGTACAGCATCTTGCCTCTTTAATAATCACAGTTTCATAATAGTTTACTGACATCTTGATGCTGATGTGTGAATTTTAACAATCAAAAGATGGAAGCCGTTGATGTGATTCAGATGTGGTACATTTACCAGAAAAGTCTGGCAATTTTATGGTAATTTACCTGGTTCAGTGTTTGAAAGCGCTTATTAAAAGCAATGTGTTATAAAGAGAGCACTGCAATAAAGACACTAAAGTGCGATTTGACACTGTATAGTGATGCGCAAAATTCTTAAACATGCAGCGTATCAGATGCTTAGTGAGTTTTAAAAAAAGGGTTAAAAAGTTCCCCCTTGTTTCTTCGCCAGGCATCATGAGTTTCTTCATCAGGTGTTATACTTTGTTTTACTAATGTTGGATGAAAGTGTTGGTATGCAAAGTACAGTTTATATGTTTGCAAATTATGCAAAAGGCTGATATGACATCATAATCCTTACAAATGTGTCCTGTTGTCTTGTTGTGAAACAAAGATCTAGTATGCTGGCACAAATGTTTATACTAAATTTAGAAACTAATCCCATTCGGCTCTTTAGTTAAATTCAGTTATGTTGCTATGTATTGTTTGTCATATTGGGATTAGTATATCATGGCCACCAGAGTAAAAAAAAGTGTTTGAAATTGTTTTGGATTACAGCTAGGTTATGAATCATGTGGAAATTCAGATATTCCAGGTGAAATCTGGGCCAGTTCTTTTTATGAATGGGAAAACTGTCGTAATGCAAACAGATGTCATATTAGCCTCATGTGAACTACAGTACATTGTGTCATCGCTGGCTATGCCAGCTATTGTAGGAAGGCTTGCAAATAGACTTAGAGACAGCTGTGACGTAATGTCGTTTGTGTGCTATTAGTAGGTCACATCCTATTGACTTAAACAGAGAGACGATTTCGTACCAACAGTAGCATTAGTGTAGCCACATGATTTTTCATTTTTCAAGAGCACTAGGTTAAACCTGATTGTAAGTGAAACATTTTTTAAGCATATATCTTATATGTTGCAAATATGAGCCTACCAGGATGCTAAGACCTAGGGGTACCAAATAACCACTTTGGAATTATTACTAATTTATTATTTTATTATTATTGTTAATTGTTGTTTTTACAAAAACAAATCTCTAAATTCTCTCATTTTATCATCCACAAAGCTTTAACCATCCAATCATTTAGAAATGTGCACCTCTCCCCAAAAAGTGATTTGAGGTATCTTCTATGTTTGTATAATGAACATGTGGGATGAGTCACATGCCAAACTTTACTTATTGTTCAAATCACTAACCATTAACATAAGTGTAGTAAGAGTCTTATACTTGGTCGGTGCCGATAGCCTTTTGGGCAGTGTGCTGACATATAGCGCTGTTGTGTTACACACGTGACGAGTTCGAATCCCAGTTTGAGGACCTTTCACAATCCCTTCCTGTCTCCTCTACACTGTCCTATCACAATAAAGGCAAAAAAAATCTTTAAGAGTCTTAAACTTGCAGCATTCAATTTACTGTAAAGTGATAAAAATTATATCCATTAGTCATGTAATATCTGGCAACCATAAGTTTAAAGTATTGACTCAGTAGTCCCAGTCAATGGGGTAACGCATGCTTAAAGCATACCTGCCCTCCCTAATGATTTTTCCACGTCAGTGGCATTTTGCCTGAACTCAGAACTGCGGTGTCGACATAAGATTCTTAAACTTTCCTTACAGTTCTTGTACTCTGCATGCCACCGGCTGAGATTGGCTTGCGATATGCTTTTTTCTCTTCTGATGCAAACTCAGCACTTGGGGCAAACCAAAGAGTGTGTGTTAGCTTCACTGCAGCATACAGTAACACCCTAACTTCTTCAGCTTATGTTTGAGACAGACACTCTTTATGCTGTCATTTCTGCAGTGAAATCTGTAGTAGTTGAAAATCTACACCACTGATTCTCTTGCTCAATAAATCACCAATTAACTCATAAACTGATGTCTGTGAGCAATTAAAGCCATTTTGTTTTTTTCAGTTTGGGGAATTTCAAAACATGACATCACACATATGCCCTTCATAGATCATTTGGGCGTACAACAATGAAAGTATTTGGACAAGACCCCTAGACCTCTCATCACAGGGGCGTTGACAACATATAAGGGTGTTTCTTCAACTACGTCCTCGCGCTGAGACCATACGGCGTAGAGGCGCGTCCCCTGGGTGATGGATAGGGGATCCCTTGTGTGGGGGTGCACCGAATAACACCGAAAAATACGGAATAAGGTGTCGTGAACCAACATGGTCTAAGGGAAGGAACCCTGACAGAAAACCACTGGTCCTCCTAGTAAGGGGGTTGGGCAGCAGGGTAACAACCTTCTCCTGTCAAAAATTATTGTTACAGATACCATGGACATTACAGATAGAAGTAACCAGGGTGAAGCTAAGATGGCCAGTGATGGCAGCAAGACAGCGTGGGGTCAAAGCCTTTAGGGAAGCTCAACGTCCGATGACATCTATGGTAACACCCAAACAAGAACTCTCCATCGGGCACTGGAATGTCAGGAGTATGTACAGAGCGGGGGCAGCTGCACAGATCGCGAGAGAGATGGATCAGTACAAGCTGAACTTGCTTGGGATCAGCGAGTGCAGATGGACAGAAGCAGGCAGACAGAAGCTGGCAACAGGACAAACACTGCTGTATGCAGGAGATGAGGAGCTGCATAAAAGTGGAGTTGCCATACTAGTCAGTAAACAAGCAGGGAAGGCACTGATGGAGTGGACACCTGTCAGCAGTAGGATAATCACAGCAAGATTTTATTCTCGATTCAGGAGACTGACAGTAACCCAGGCGTATGCCCCACACGATGAGTGAGCTGATGAGGAGAAAGAACAGTTCTACGAGATGCTGCAGCAGACTGTAGACCAATGCAACAGGCAAGACATAATCATCATGATGGGGGACTTGAATGCCAAGGTTGGCCAAGATAACAACGGATATGAAAGGATAATGGGCACTCAAGGTCTTGGAGTTAGAAATGACAACGGTGAGAGGATGTGTGAATTCTGCGAGATCAATGGTCTCATCATAACTGGCACATTATTCGTGCACAGGAACATTTACAAAGCAACATGGGTATCAGCAGATGGAACGGTGAAGAACCAGATCAACCACCTTATGATCAGGGGGCGGTGGAGGTCCTCTGTCTTGGACACCAGAGTGCAGAGAGGTGCTGATGTGAACAGTGATCATTATTTGGTGAAAACGAGAATCAGGCTGCGACTTAGCACAAACAGGAACCAGAAGAAAGTCAAACCAAGACTGGATGTTGAGCGACTGAAGGATGAGGAAACCAGAAAGAAATACACTGATGCAGTCAGAAGTAAGCTTACCAAAATAAAGGATGAGAGTGGTGACAGTGAGGACATAAATGCAATGTGGGAACAGCAGAGGAAGGCTTATGTCGGTGCTGCAGAGGAAGTCCTTGGTTACAGGAAATGGAAGAGTAAACCATGGATGAGTAAGGCAACATGGCAGCTTATTGATGAGAGAAAGGAGATAAAAGGTCAAATCCACAGCACAAAATCTGAAAGAATCAAGGACAGGCTCAAAGAAACATACAAGCAGAGAGACAAAGAATTCAAAAAGAGCGTCAGGGAGAACAAAAGAAGATGGATGACAGAGAAGGCACAGAGGGCACAAAGCGCAGCAGAAAACGGCAGGCAAAAAGAGCTGTATGAAATAGTGTGACACTGACAGGTAAAGATGAGTAAAGAGCTTTAAGAGTAAAGATGGGAAACTGCTGAAGAGGAAAGAAGAACGATTAAGCAGGTGGAAAGAGCACTTCCAGGAAGTGCTAAATAGGGAAAGGCCTCTAGAGTCACCACAAGGTGAAGAGAATGAGAGGGAAGAAACTCTTCAGATTCTAGTAGAAGCGCCTACAAAACAGGAAATCAAGAGGGGTACGTTCACTTTGTGGACTTTGAAAAGGCTTTTGATTCCATTGATAGAAGAAACCTGTGGGTGATTATGAAGAAATATGGAATACCAAGCAAACTGATCGCTATAGTCAAAGCACTATACTAAGACTTTCAGTGCGCAGTGATAGACGAAGGGGAAAAAACTGAATGGTTACCGGAGTCAAGCAAGGCTGCTGCATGTCAGGATTCCTGTTCATTATGATCATAGACTGGGTCATGAGGCAGACAGTGGAGAACAAGAAGACAGGCATAAGATGGAACTTCACCACAGTACTTGAGGACCTAGACTTTGCCGATGACATAGCCCTACTATCATCGACATTCGACCAGCTGCAGACGAAGACCACAAGATTGGAAGAAAATGCAGGAAGGGTAGGACTCAAACTGAATGCCCAGAAGTGCAAGGTGATGAAGTTGAACAGCAAGGAGAAAGATGCACTGCGAGTAGGGCAGAATGGTGTGGATGAGGTGGAGCGCTTCACATACCTCGGTGCGGACGTGACCCATGATGGAGGTGGCACAGTTGACATACAGAGTAGAATAGCTCTGGCCAGTGCAGCTTTTCACAAGCTGGCCAAAGTATTTTATGCCAGAGACATTGGCAGGAAGACCAAGGTGACATTGTTCAAGACCTTGGTACTACCTACACTACTGTATGGGTGTGAAACTTGGAAGCTGACTAAAGGGGAGGAGGAAAAACTGGATACCCTCCAGAATAAGTGCCTCAGAAGAATACTCAGGATTCGCTGTAAACAACATTTCACCAACGAGAGGGTGTTGGAATTGGCAGAGACTGAGAGAGTCCGAGATGAAGTGAGGAGGAGAAGATAGACCTGGATTGGACACGTGCTGAGGAAATATCCAGCTAGTGACTGTGCTATTGCCTTGGGTTGGAGGGCAGAAGGAAGGAGAAGAAAAGGATGGCCAAAAACAACATGGCGTAGAACTGCTGAAAAGGAAAGAGATGGAGAGGGGTGGCCTTTGTGGGAGAGAGCTAGACAAGCCGCTAAAGACAGGAAGCAGTGGAAAGAAAATGTCCAGGCCTTATGCGCCTCCTGGCGCGTAGAGGATTAAGGTTAAGGTAAGATCTTCAACTACGTGCACTTTTATGTCTCAGAAGTTGTTTTTTGACATGACAATAGACATTTTTTTACTATGTCATTTTCATTTACATTAATACTAAACATATTTAAAATGTAATTTGCATCACAGAATAATATCAAACAAAATAATTATTCTGATGTGCGCAAAATCATTTTTGATTTGTTAATAAAAAAATAAAAAATAAATACGGCCGGTATGGGCGGACACAGACTCTTATCGCAGCGCTCCGGACAGCCGATCACATAACGCTTAGAGATCCGCGCATCGCACAGCATAGGCACCAGAATAACAGACGCGCAGAGAACCCACAGATGCATTTTAATATTAATCTGTAATAACAAACTTTTCAAGTAGAATCTCTTCAAGTAACTAAGTTGAGGAATACGTCAACGGACAAATAAAAATATAATGCACGTAAACATGAGAGAGTTTGTTGTGCTGTCAAATGCCCGTTGTCTTGCGCTTCAGTGACAGACTTTATAAAGCTTAGGGAGTATAAACAGCGACGCCGATTGGAAGGATGTGTATGACGTCAACTTTGTGGGTGGGACGGGCGCAATGGTAAACCAGGAGGCCACGCCTCAAGCATGTGTTTAAATATTGTGCTAACAAATCCCATTCACCTGTTGAGAGATATACATAAAATGTCCAAAACACACACACACACACAAAACAAAAACCCTATGAAATAAATAAATATATGAATGAATGAATGAATGAATAAATAAATGAGCTTACAGAAGATTGAAACTTTGCTTTCAGACTGATTTCAGATTGATTATATAAAGCATACTAGACTTAAATAAATAAATAAAATGGTAACATTTAAATTAACTGTTTTTATTAAAGTCCAAAATTTTATGCAGAAGATTGAAACTTTGCTTTCAGACTGATTTCAGATTGATTATATAAAGCATACTAGACTTAAATAAATAAATAAAATGGTAACCTGACAATGGTAACATTTAAATTAACTGTTTTTATTAAAGTCCAAAATATAATTTTATAATTTATAATTTCATAATTTTAATTTTAATATAGCATCCCTGAATCAACCTAAATACATTAATTTATACTATAAAAACTAATTTTTATGGGTTAAATCATGTAGACTCTTTAAGGTCACACTTTCAGATTATTTTTATGGGTTAATTCAGGTATAATAGCTCTTTAAGGTACAGATGGAATGTTATTTATTCAATTATTACAGTAGCTCTTTAAGGTGACAATTGCAGGTTTTCAGGCTTTACAGTTTATATTAACATTTTTATTATTAAGTCACAGAGAGTGATGTGAGATCCTGTGGTCCATATTTATTGTCATATTAAATTTAACAGTGCATTAATTTAGGATAGAACAAAAAATACGTTATAGCATTACATTATAGTTACATTACAGTGATTTCTTATTGCTTTAGTACAAAAATACTGCAAACATTTTTATATATATATTTATCATATTTTACAGTTTTTTCCTGACATACTATAAATTGGTCTTTATCCATGAAAATATAGCTGCCTTTATTTTTTAGAAGGTTCCTTGCAAAGTGATCATCATTTTTTGGGGTCCCTGGGATCAAAGGTTTTCAGAAACACTTTACAATAAAGGTAATTTTTAACTGAAACGATGAGCTGTATTATCAGAGAATTTTTCATTAAGGTTGGTGCAAGTTGCCGCATGTTTTATTCAGTTTGTTAATTTCAATGTTCATTTTATGCTCTTTGGAGCATGGCGGTATAAATCAGAATAGATTGATAAACATTTAACTTGTTATCTAAGATATCCATTACCAATCCTTTAATTTACCAGTCTGCTTAAATAATAAATCTATAAGATAGCGAGAGTCATTGTGGAGATAATTGGAGTTACATTCAAGTCTAAATTGTCTGCTATGCTGTGCATACTTTGTGGTGCTTATTAATTGACCTACTAAAAAATACATTAAAAAGTATATCCAAAAGCCAAACATTGATCCAAGCTCATGAACTTGTGTTCAGCATTGTGGTCAGATGTAGTACTTGAAGAATTTTTACATGTGCTTGTCAGAGAGTTGCGGGTCCAAGCTGTCCTCCCATGCAGCTCTCTGAAGGGAGTTGCTCCAGCATTATGGGAGTGGATCTCCTTATGCTCACTGATCCTAGGCAACATGTTGCTTTTCTCAATATTTGTGCCTCACAAATATCTCAATGCTCTGGAATTTGAAGCCATGACTTTTTCACAGGGCCAAAATAGGAAATGAATATGAGTCAAATGTGTCTGATTAGAGGAATTTGCTAAGGCTATTACATTTGCTAAGACTTAATGATTTGTAATGTTTTTTTTTTTGTATAACATTCTCCAGAACTGAACTCTGTAATTCTAAACGTCTCTCTTGATCAAGCTCAGCTCATCTCAATTTGTAATTATGTGTCTACAAAAGAAGGAAAAATCTATAGCTGAAATGCCTTCTTACTGAACTATAGAAACTATAGAATTATAAAAATGAAATGAGTAATTTTAAAAATGAAATGAAAACCGTCAGTAGGTGGCAGCTAGTCACTGTCTTAATGACGGAGTCATTGAATCAGTCTTTCAACCGATTTGTTCAAAATTATCTGATTAATTCAGGAAAGAAGCATTTTTATAAATTGGTCACCCTCAACGTAATTAACTTGGATTAATTAATTTAACAAAACACTACAGTGTGTTGCTGAGAGAACCCAATGGTTTCACTTTGGCTATTTTATTGGTGAAATATTGTCAATATTGTATCTAAAATGTCACTTAAAATTAACGTCCCTGAACTGTTGTATAAAATCAGTGTCACATTTGGAATCATGCTGATATTCGGGAAAAACAGCTCATGTGATAATGCTTGGAATAACAACACCATAAGCTATAAATATAGACTTGCATGCCTCAGGGAAACAAGTGTGCAGCCAATATTGTCTTTGAACTTACGTTTTTGCGGTAGCTCTACTACAGCATCACTGTTGTAAAGTAATTAGCTGGTGAAGTGGATTTACTTATTGTAGCGTTAACAAAGGTTATTATGTGCATTGTAATGTTCGAAGCTGATGTCATAACAAATGTCAGTAGACTGGGAAGATTTTAAAACGAACGGATCGTTCATAAATTCGTACGATCTCACCTTCACTGTTGAAATACAAACAGAAGACAGAAGACAGCAAGCACAATGCTAAAAAAGGGGCAGGGCTGCTTAAAGTCTATAAAGGGTTGTTCTTTGGACCCTATGTTTATTAATTTTGGTGGAAATGTTGCGCAAGTCCCTGCTAATTTCTGATCCTGCAGCATAACTACCCATTTTGAGGAGCATCACTCACATTTTCTTCACATGTTATTTTTATTGTAACAGATAGTGCTGCTATTTTTAATTTGAATGTGCAAGCCTTCTGATATTAGCTACTTTCAGTTATCTTAGCAATGCAAAAGCAGTCTGTTATGCTGCTTAATATAATAATCATAAACAAACATTTGACGCATTTTACCGTTTACTGCACTTTGTTATTCTTCTCATTGTTTATGGAAGTCTTGCACATTCACAGGAAATAGCCTAACTTACTTCCACATTGAAAAATAGAGTCTGGTTTGAAAGCACACATGCTAAAACATACTTGGGTCTTACGTTCAGGATATTTCTTGTGCATCGTTCTTATTGGTGGCACCTTTCCTGTGAAAGCCTGTGTTTGTTGAAGTTACTGTTACCAGCATCACCTCACTAAAGGTGTACTTTAAAAGGAGATCAGGGCTGGGAATGATATGATGATATCATCTGATTGTATCAATTCCAGAAACACACATTTCACAGAACATTACAGCACAGCTCTATTTAATTCAATCTCATTTGCAATAAAAAAATTAATTTTGGAGTGCCAAAACATTTAAAAACAACATAAAATATGTATACTAGTTCACCATTTTGCAATGTATGACCTGTTTGATAATGTTGACTTGCATTGTAATGAATTCAGTCCTTTTTAGTGCTCAGTGAAACAGCATCTTACTGAGGTCACTGGATTTTTAGGCTGCTTTATCATCTACCAGGCAAAGGCATTAAGTCCAATCACTGAGGAAGTCAAAAGCACATTTGAAGTATATTTTTATGTTCGTAGCACAAATGGTTTCTAGACATGTTACATGTTGAGCTTAGGGTAGATGCTGTATCTCAGGTTCATCATTTATTTGATCAAAAAATACAGTAAAGCAGTAATATTGTGAAATATTATTGCAACTTAAAGTAGCTGTTTTCTATGCCTGTGATGGCAAACCAGCAGCCATCCAGTCTTCAGTGTCACATGATCCTTCAGAAATCATTCTAATATGCTGATTTGATGCTTAGCAAACATTTCTTACTATCATAGATGTTGAAAATGGTTGTGTTGCTTAATAGTTTTGTGGAAACCATAATACATTTTTATTCTTTGATGAATAAGAACAGCATTTGTTTGGTAAAAGATATTTAGTTTGTAAAATTATAAATGACTTGTCTGTCACTTTTGGTCAATTTAATGTATCCTTGCTGAATAAAAGTAATTTATTTCTATTAAAAATGTTACAATTGTAGGTGATATTGTTTTAGCATCGAAAAGACACTGATTCAGTCTGAGAGATGCACACAAAAACAGAGTCTGAGGTTAATAAGTCGAGAAAAACAGATGCAGATACAAATATAAAAATAATAGGCAGTTTTATAAATTGCACGCTACTTCCTTTGAGTCTCCAGGACGTATCACAGCTGCACATTGTGTTGATCCATCCCAGAGCGGTAGTTCTTCAACACTTTTATCATAAAGAGCTGAGTAAAAAGTTGGCAATGTTACACACATAAACACACTGACTCAAACATCTGGACATCTGTGGACTCTCTCACACACACTGTGTGCAGGATAAGATAACAAATAGCAGCAACATGAATCATACAGTGCACAAAACTATAGCTTAATGCAGATGTGTTTGACTTGCTGTTTTGCGTGGCCATGGTGTGTTTCAGTGCTGTAACTTAGCACACATTCCCTGCAACCGTTCATCAGGCTGTTTACTATTCCTTCCCACTTCATGACGTGAGAGTATCAAGCTGGGCTCATGTCAGATAGAGAGCAGCATTCCGGGAAAGCTAGCCTACCTCCTCCCAGAGTTTCCTGAAACAATCCCCAGGACAAGTGAGTCACTCTTTCACATCAGAGAGCATATATTTCACTCAAGCAACTTTTAATTATGGCACATCGTTTGCATTTGCTATGTTTTAGTATTACAATGAATCAATTTTAAGTCAAACAGGGACAGAAGTGGGGAAAAATGCCTTTCATAAAACTGAATTTTATGAAAGTTTGCATTCTTTTATATTTCGTAAAACTGAATTTAATAATTACGTTGGCTTGACAAAACTAACATACAGTACTCATTTACTATGTAATTAATTTAATTCAACTAATGTGGCCTAGAGCTTTCAAGGTTTGACCACCAAACTCTAGCTGACCAGACTTACAGAATTTTTGTATCAAACTTGCATGCAAATGTGGGAAACAAGAAACGCAAGCTCATGCGAAATTCATTCCCAACTAAGTTCCAAAGTTCAAATTGGGCTAACTCTCTGTTGTGACCAATAGTAGACTGATACGTCACGCGCCATGACCTCTTAGCTGAATTAAAAGAATGCAAACTTTAAATTGGCAGTAGAGTATATTTTTACATTTTGGATGTACAATAATGAATTATGTTTTTAAAAAAGACACCGCTGAGTATGATGTCATATAACAACCGCAGTGTCTGTAGAAATATTCAAGTGCAAATTGTGATCGGAGCTTTATAACAATTATACAACAATGTATTTGAGCTGTTTATCAGTAGCTAGCCTAGTTTTATGCTAAAACATTCTAGTCATGTGTTAAAACATTCTAGTCATGTGCTAAAACGTGCAATGTGGAAAAAAATAGAAGAAACATTATAGCGACACAAAACGAGGTAGCTAAAATATGCTAGAATCACATGCTAGCAAAACACGCTAGAAACATAATGTGTGTGAGTGTGACTGTAAAACTGTTTAGAACAACAAACAATAGAATAAACCAATGGAAACACCCTAACGAAAATTCATCATGGTTTTACCACAAATAAAACAAAAAAACATAGTTAAACCACGGTAACCATAAATTAACCATGGTTTTGCTACACCAACTAAAGTTTAACCATGGCAATTGTAGTAAAACTGTGGTTATACAAATGGTAATCAATACTCCAAAAAACCATGGTTACTGCCCTATTACTACAATAAAACCATGGTAAATTTTCATAAGGCTATGAAAATATCCATCCATTCATCCATTCAAACCGCTGGTTGTCTCCCGGGTCACAGGCAATGAAAAGTTCATCTGTTGAAAATGAAAATTACATTTAAACAGTTATTTTCGTCTAACATAGCTCTGTTCTATTTCAAATTTTCCAAAATGCTCAAGCTCAGTGAAAAAATCATCCAAGATGGCAAATGGAGTTATGAAGAGAGTGATATTGAGTATTGAGTTTTATTCCATATTTAAAATGTACTGTTTTAACCGCTGTTTGTTTGTGGTGGGTGTTATTAGCTTAGCAACATGCTAATGCTTATTTCTGCTGTCAAATCTCTCGATTTTGGAACAGATCTTTCAGACTTCTTTTTTATTTTAATCACAGGACCAATGTGTGAATCGCCTGTCCTCTTTTTACCACAATGCACTGGTGGTCCTGATTATCCATAAAGTCAAGGTTCAGCGAGATCCTGATACATCATTTATCCTTTCTAAACTGAACTGTAGTAACTCCCTTAGTTGCAGTTGTTCTAAGATGACTATCACTCTTTTGTCAAGTCGTTGGCACTGCTAGAGTGTTAAACAAATGATTGCGCGTCTACCTCTTTTCAGTCATAAAGAAAAATTGCATTGTGAAATGATGTGCTTTATAAAGAAAGACATATAAAGATATTAAAGAAATAGTTCATTCCAAATCTCCCCTTTCTGAAATATTTAGCATTTAATCATTTTGTACAGTGGTTTTGGAGGATCTGATGATATAAATCGGGTGTGTTACATAAAGGACACATCCAAAATGTGTAGTGCTGGATTCCAAGACCAAGGCCTAGAAGCACTGACTAAGCAGATGCCTTTATCCCAGGCGTCTTACAATACAAATTAGGAAAAACACAAGCAATTTATCATACAGGAGATAAACAAGATTAGCTTTTCCCGTAATACAAAATTTCATAACTACAAGGAATCTGTTAAAACTTGGCATCGCTTGAGCAAAAGACGTTCAACAGCAAATGCCTTTTGAGACACCAGGTGAGGATGAGTAAATAATGACAGAATTCTCAGTTTTCAACAAATAATATAGCCCTTGTGAAATTAAGTGCACTTAATTGAATTAAATGTGTACTTATGGTGTTCTTTGAATCTTATAAGTATATACATTAAAAAAACTACTTGCTAATACTATTTTAATGAAATAAAAAGCCACTTAAGTGTACTTAAGTAGACACTTTTATAAGAGTTTCTGAACACTCTTAAGTACAAATTTAAAAAAGTGCACTTTGTAAAAATGTCAAATTAAAAGTACCGTATTACTCAAAAGTACATTTTAAATATTTAATATTTATATTTAACATTACATAAATGTTTGTCATTAGCAATATGTTTAAAAGACAATAGAAGTAATTATGAAATTACATGTAAAATGTACTTAAGTCCTATAAATTGCAAATAACATGCAATTAAGTGTCTAAAACATTACATTCAGTTCACACTTAAGTATATTTTCTCTGTAATAAGTACTTTTTTTAAAGCATACTAAAGTGTATTTCTTTTGACAAGGGAGAGATTAGCACCTTCCACAGCACATAAAGCTTTTGAGTCACCACAGTGTTAGGGCTGCAGAACTGGGATCAACCCATGTGTTGGCCCAATGAACAACCCAAAATTCAGCCATCACCTTAGCAATAGCCAAAGCCTTCCTATGACTAATATTCATGGATATTAAGAGGCGATTTATTCAATACAGGCACACATGAGCTCTTTTGCCAGCATTTATATAATAGTATTAATCAAATAAACTTCCACCATTTATCAGTTACATAGTCAAACCCGCTCTTTTAATTTCATAATGAACTCGGATCAGAAAAATGGATTTAGCTTGGCAAAAACACGCTGAAAGATGAACAAAACAATCATATAAGAAAGGCCTTTATAATGTATAGCTGTGATACATTTCTAAAGTACACTCGCTGGGTCAAAACAACCCAATAGCTGGGTTATATTTAACCCAGCATTTTTTAGAGTGTAGTTTTTCCTATTTCTATGTGATATGTAAGACATTTTCTGTAGTTAATAAGAAACTATATGATAATAGGAGCAAACCAGCAGAGGGAACTATATGAACATCATAAGAAGGCTGCACAAACCTGAAGATCAGGGGCCGTTTTCACAAAGATTTGTTTATTATTATATTTTTTCCACTAGTAGCTCTCAAAAGGGTTCCTAGTTAGGAGTTTTTGCTTAAAACTTGTTCACAAAACTGATAAGAGCACGTTTCCCTTAGTTTTACTAACAAAATCTTAAGATAGGAGGATTTAAGCATGTTCTTTTAAATCTGCAATTTAATGTTATGCTATTTGGATATTTAATGACAAAATACTTAATACTTAAAATTAAGTAGGGATTGATGAGGGGTGGTATAAAAAAGAAATTCATGAATAAATACAAATTTAAATAACCCCCACACATTTTATGGACAAACAATTCTAATTTTGACTAATCAGTCTACAAAACATTCTCCCAAAAGGTTTGAGGATCATCAAGGTATGTTTTTCATCATCAAATTCAGATGAGCTTCAGTGTTCTTCTGGGTTAGCAGTGGTTTTCTCCTCACCCCTCTTCCATGGATGTCATTTTTGGCCAGTATTGGATTGTGGATCTATGAACAGTGATCTTTATTGGTGCAAGAGAAGCTGCAGTTCCTGCGATGCTGTCTTTGTGTCTTTTGTGACTTCCTGGATGAGCCGTCAATGTGCTTTTGGAGGAATTTCAGAAGGTCGGCCAATCTGGGAAGGTTCGCTACTATGTGCTGAGTTTTTTTTTTTTCAATTTGGAGATAATGCCTCTCACTGTGGTTCTTTGTGGAGTCCAAGAGCCTTTGAAATAACTTTGTAACCCTATCCAGACTGATATAATTTAATCACCATCTTCTTCATCATGTCTGGAATTTTCTGAAACAGTTTGGTATAAGATCCTATCCATAAAAAAAAAACTTTTCACAGCTCTATAAATACATACTTATAAGGCTACTCTATTTTCAACATACCTTTTTGTGATGTTGAACCTCAACTGAGTCAATAAAGAAATAGTCTTTAAATAGGGGCTTTTAACGGTCACATTTGCAAATTTTAGGCAAAAATTTTTGGGCAAAAACTGTCCATTCGCCATTGTGTAACGATGTATGAAGCACAGCTCACACAGAAGCCACTTTTAAACCAAACAGCTTTCTGATGGTCAGCACAGCAAATTCACTTGCTTGAGCTTGATCTGATTTGTATAGTGAATTTTTCCAAACTCATGCAAACCTCCCAATCACACAAATACCATTCATTGAAATTAATGGAATTTGCCCACAAAAATTTGCAGGGCAATGGTATATGCATGCTGTGACATGCTGTTTGAGTCTCAGTCCAAGGCCATATTTTCTTTTATAATGGTCTTGTCATTTGGACTCAACCTACTCAAGTCTCGGCATGGACTTTGATTCGAATGAGTGGGTTTTTGAGTACAGCACTGGTTTGATGCTTTAGTAACAACTAGGAGGTTATAGACATAAAGATACCTCTGGGTGGCATCGTTGGGCTTTCATACAGGTAGCATTGTTTTTCCTGTGCAAACTGACGATAGACATTACAGACAATAATAATGTCTGCAAAGTAATAACTTCTTTATACAAAGATAATTATAAATCCTATACCTAAACCACATCCTAACTGGAAATGTCCTGCATTTTTACATTTATTTTTACATTTTATTTACTGTATTTTTAGGTGTTTTTACAAATGAAGACATCCACAAACGGTGGTTTTGTCAGATTTGGCTCACTTCTGGGTACACATTTGTCTCCAATAGATGGTTAAGTAGGCACACACACACACACACACACACACAGTAATACTTCTTTTGTATGTACATAAAGCTAATTCTAACTAACCCCGAGTCAAACCATGTCTCTAAAAGAAAAGCAAAAACACTATTTTGATTCATTTCAAAAATGTATAATTTTTCCAGCCAAGGACAACTACATACATTACACATGAAAACACATGTTGCAGTGTCTGAATCCACAATAAAACAACATACATTATTTATCATTGGTGTCACTGACTCGCATTCACACTAATACTAACATATAGACCCTTTCCACATATTTGTGTTACCATTTGCTTCAGTAGCAAAAAAGCATTTCTATAACTTTACAAAACAAGAGAAATATATAGAGAGATTGATTACAGCAGTCAGAAGAAAGAAATACTGTATGTAACATTTGCCACCCCTTCCTCATGTGCAATTACACTGTAATTTAATGGCAAGGTAATATAAAACAAAGTATAGTGTTGTGTACATTCCGTACAAAAGTACATTGTAATTTAAAGAGAGAGAGAGAGAGAGAGAGAGAGAGAGAATATATATATATAAAAAAAAACATGGCTAGATTTTCAATGTTTATAAAATAAAAGTCTGTGAAAAGGGTCCATTCAACAATGTTTAGTGGATGTCTGTGCTTAAAGTTCAATTAATTAACATTATGTAATGTATTAGGTATCATGAACTAACAATAAACAATACTCACAGTGTTGATTAATGTTCTTCTACATATACTAATATATTTGTTATACATATGCTGAAAACTAAAAAAAAAACATTTCAAGTACAAACATTAATTGAATTAACATTATTACAAAATTGTATATTAATAAAACTATTAATCATAATTGTGAAACATTACTATTCATCCTAAGTACATGATAGCCTACATAATGAATTAACTAATGTTAACAAATTGAACCTTTTTGTAAAGTCTAACTTTAACAAACATCTGGAGTGTTTTTTTTTTTGTATGTAGATATACAGAGTCATACGTTCACATGCATCTGACAAACAGAAGTGCCACTAAAAAGAGTCTTGCTCCCAAAAGAGAGCTGCCTCATGGTGAGTGGCAGTGTGTTTTACACTGAAATATAATAACACGAAACACATTCTCTCTACAGCAATACAAAACATATCGGTAGAAGCTTGTTGTGGTCAAACACAAAGTCCAATTCAATTTATACTTAAATCATTCCAACAAAAAAAGTAAACGAAATTCAATCACCAATGAAAAACAAGACAACCAAGGCCCGATGGCATCTGAACAAGAAATATGTTACTGTAGGACAAGTCCTCCCCCAGATTAATTCAAATGAATGAAAGAAACCAGAATTTATGGATTCAAGGATTTCAGTGGCCTTATTGGTATCAGCAATATGTAGCATATCATTTATTTATCAGTATCAGTTTGATTAGGTCAATACTGGAAACTACTGTTTTAATATTAACTAAGTTCTTTTTATTATATATCTGCTTTTTTCTAAATAAAAATAAATACTTTATTTTATTAAACAATATATTTTCCAGTTTTTGACTGTACATTAAGTGTTTTGATGCCTGATTCCACTAAATTCACTTTAAGTACATGGTATTTTAGATTTAAAAACAGGAAAAAAAAAACATAATAGATTTATAATATTAACTATGATATCGGTTTTTGGTCGTAACAGGAAAATAACCAACTGTTGGTAACAGCAACTTTTTTGTGTCTCAATGAATTTTCTGGTTTGAACTTGTTGCAGTTTTTTTAAGAGGCTTGATTGGGGAAAACTCCATATCCCATGGTGCACTGGGCTCGATTCACATTCAACCATGTCCTGATTTTGGCGTTAACAGTTTGTTGTAATGTGTGTGTGTGTGTGTGTGTGTTATATACCAAGTACATTGTTACACCTGGGTAACATGCAGGTCTTCATCTTGTGGGATATCCAGAGGCTGTGTTACGCCGCTTCTGAATTGCCATGGTGACGAGTCGTCAGCGTTTACTTGAAGAAGATTTGGGGCGACTCCTGCAGCGACAGGCGCGCTCGTGGCCCCAGGCGCAGGCTGTTCAGGTCTGGCCCCTCCCACACCATGCTGAGGGCCCGAGGGGGAACGGCATTCTGGGTAATGGAGTTCAGTGGGGAGGGGTGAGCAAGGAGTTGAGAGGCTCTGTTCATTGGAGTAGAAGACGGAGGTGGGTTCAGCGTGCTCCTGTGGAGATTGAGGAACGGTTACAGAACGCAGTGTCAGTCAGGACAAAGGAAACCGCTTTGGTAGAAAGGGAAGATGGAGGAAAAATCTCAAGAACAAGAGCAGGTGAAGCAAGAGGAAGAGCAGGAAGTTTAGTACATGGGCGGCAGTCACGTCAGCGAGCAGTGGCAGTGAAAGCTACAGCAGATTGGACGTTGGAGATCAGTCTGGGATATAGCAGGAACAGGACAGCTGCTAGGCTTGTGTTTGGGTTGTTAGTGTCTCAGTGTCACGTTTAATCTCTGAAAGGGACAAATGAGAGGAGACAGCATTCGAGGAAGGCACAGACAGAAAAAGGATTCAACATATAAAGGCAGGTAAAATAAAAAGCTCTGAGGAGACCGTTTTCATTTTTATTATTTTTAAATTCAAAACTAAAGGCCTGTCAACAAAAAGACGTTCATTCTAATTTCCCTTTTTTTTGCATTGGTCTGAACAGAAATGCAAAAACATTATATAAAAATAGCTAAAAACGAACTCAATTTTTTTGACGAACATTTGTGTTGGTGTGAACAGGCCTTGACATTAATGAAATCTCTTGTGAAAAAGAAGCATACTTAAGAATTCTTTTAAAAAAAAGAGTAATTATTATGGAAACAATATGCTTCAAAAGAACATGCTTAAGTGCAAAATGAATTTAACTGCATGCTATTTACAATTAAATGAATATTAATTATAGCTTAAATGTATTTTACATGCAGTTAGTTGAACTCTGTGCTTCTTTGATGCACTTCAGTAGGACTTAAGTACATTTTGATATGTAATTTCATAATTATGTCTGAAATATGGCTAAAGTGACAAGCATTTATAGTAAACTGAAATATGCTTAAGCAATTTTTATTGAAACTTGTATGTCATGTTTTAAAACATTTGTAATAGCACATTTGTAATGATAAAGTTGTAAGTTTGTACATTTAAACTATCAATAACACATCAAAGAGTTAACAATTACAATTACTGTAAGTACTTCACATGTGCTTTAGTATGTTAGTCAATTAATCAAAATAAGTGTTAATAGTGTACTTTCTGGGTGAGCTATCCCTTGTGAAAAAGAAGTTTGCTTACTTGTATTGAATATGCACTTAAGTATATTTTAAAAACTTTACTTGCAGATAATATAATATTTATGAAATTAAGTGTACTTAAAAAGACTGTTTCTTAAAAGTGTACTTAAGTACACTTCTTTTTAAGTACACTTAACTTCATAAATATTATATTATCTGCAAGTAAAGTTTTTAAAATATACTTGAGTGCATAAGTGCATATTCAATACAAGTAAGCAAACTTCTTTTTCACAAGGGATAGCTCACCCAGAAATGAAAACTCTGCCATCATTTCTTCATCCTTTGTTACTCCAAACCTGTATGACTTTCTTTTTTTATGTGGAAGTGTATGCATATTTTAAATCAACACCATGAGGGTGAGTAAATTATGACAGACTTTTATTATTTTTTTTGTGAACTATGCCTTAAATGGTGCACTAAGTCATTTTTATTTATGTTTTGCTAGCGTTTTCATCTTCATTAGTGTTCATTATCTTCATTGCCTTTAAAAACTTGTTCAAATTACAAGGCTGGCGATGTGACCTCAACATGATAGATTAAAACAGCTTTTCCTAGTCACATATGACTAGAGTACATTATTTCAAAGAGATTTGATTGAAATATATAAATAAATAAATAAATAATTGACTTAGTGCATCGTTAATACTGACATTTAGATGTAAATGTAGTAATGTGCTGTAATAAATTAAAAAAAATAAAACATTTTTTTAAAAGAAAAACAGGTGAGGTTAAGAAATGGATTGTAAACTGTAAGTAAATGGAAGTTAAATGTGGGCATCAAACATGATGAATACAAAATGATATGACAGATTAGATAATATGTTGAAGATAATATATACTATATGATGAAAAAATGTTATGTAATAGTAACACTTTAGTTTAGAATATATGTTTCACTGAGCCTTGGACAGCAGTTTTTTTTTTTTTTTTCACATTTTGAATCAGTTTTTTTTTTATATTATGTTTTTGTTTTCATTTTTTTATTTCAGTTTTGGTTTATTTTAGTACATCAAGTTAAACTAAATTAAACTGAGAAATGCTACCTTCGTAACTAGATTAAATAAACGGTTTTTTTTTTTCGATATTTAATTTGATTTCAGTTAACGTTTATTTTATTTCAAGTAACTTTCTACTTTTATGGTTGTGATTTTAGCTTCAGTTTTAGTTTTAGTTGACTATAATAACCCTGTGATACAGAAGTGTGGGTAATCAGATGAATGTGTGAGATGTTTAGTATGGATGTACCAAAGTATATTAAAAGAGAAAATGGGGATGATGGATGTCAAAGGTCACTATAGAATGACATGAAGGTTTGGTTTTAGTTTGGTTTGTCTGCGGGGGTTGGATTATTTAGGTGAGGCACCTCTACCCTGCTCAGATCTAGCTCTAAAGTCTAAGCAGGGGCTGGATGCAAACAAACAGGGACAAAGCGCAAGGGGTTTGTTCTCAACACATACGTGCTGCATTCACCACTGCAGGATGTATACCTCTGTATACAAGGGTTTGAGAGCCGCCGGGCCTGACGCATCTGTAACATAGCGCACATTCATTAGGCACCGACACGGCAGAAAAAGAGAACAGAGACAGACAGGCACAAAGAGGATATACTAGAATGGGCAGTCTGGTAAATCGGGCCAGTTTTTGAGCGGACAATGACAAATGTTTAATTTTAGGGTAAACTATCCTTTTGGTCATTCCAGCAGTAAACATAAATGAGTGACGTTTGAAGAGACACATGGTTGGGCTGGACATGGACAGGATGTGTGGCTACAAAACACTTCACAAAAGACAAATCAAACCGGAAGAGCACAAAACAGAGGAGAACTCGGAATGTCACTAAACAATGTCAATTCTTACAGAGGCTGCTGAGCGTCCAGGACCCCGTTGGGCCACTATGGCCCCAGAGATAGCCTTGATCCAGCCGTGCATCTCGTCTGGGCTGTCCGACTGAGACAGAGAAAATACAGACAGCTTTCATTTTTGTTAAAATGTTTAACGTTTAAAAACAATCGATTAAAACATTTATTCATGCTTGAAATGATTTAGATCAGTGGCTCTCAAAACTTTGAGACAAAGAGCCATTTCAGATTAAAAGGTAACATAACATAAACTTATCGTTCTGATCACAAATGTGATTTCCAGTCATTTTATTCAGACAAGAAATCAGGTTTTTGCTGCTAAAAATGAGTCAAGAAATATAAATGTTATATTCCATCTGATATAAAATTTCTAAAGATGTAATGTGTCTCCACTGCAAATAAAGTAACGTAATGGGACAAAACTAAACAATAGCCAAAACTATTGTCCCATTGCAATAAAAGTTGTTTACATTAAAAACACAGAGTCCTATGATAAAACACAGAAAGCAATATTAAAGGGTTTATATATTTATATGCATTAAAGGTGCATTAAATTACTCAAAAGAGAATATGCATTTATACAAAACATAAAATTTGATGGACCCCAAACTTTTGAAAAGTAGCGTGTTTTCACAAATCACTTCATCCCTTTATGCTTTATTATACTTTACTTTGATTTTCTGATTTAAAAAAAAAATGAAAGTCAGTGTTTTAGTGCCATGTTAAAATAAAATAAAGAAAAATCTTCTAATAGTATGATAAAATAAGTGTTATTATGTTTAAAATAATCACTGCTTTAAAATTTTCGTCACAACTTTATTTTTCAAAACTACTTTGTTGAAAAACACTTTTGAGACTATTCTAAAATCATATAAAGCAACATTATTATTTTTTAACCCGCCACTAAAACACTACTGTAAGAAAGAGTATGCATTTAGTTTACCATCAAACATTGAGGCACAGCCTAATAGAAAGGGTGAAGAATTAATATGAATTAAATAATAAGAATTAATGCATTTCTACCTGAATGTAGAAAGTTCTTGAGGTAGTAACCAGTTCAAAAAGATTGTCCCTCATCATCAAGTCACTAAAAACACAAATCAGTATTAGACACAACAGAATTATGGGTAAAATCCAAAGCTGCTGAAACAGCACAGCAGCACAGATGCATGATAGGAATGCTGTTATTGTTTATTACTGTTTGTTTGCTCACTATTATGAAAGGTCTGCCCAAGTCCCAAACAGCATAACTTTGAAACACTGTGAACTGTCACATGTTAGCACTAAGATAAACTTCTGGAGTAAATAAAAATATAACAAATGTAATGTTTGCCTGACCTATCCAGACAGAACACATACATCACCATGACGTCTGTTCAGAGTGTGTGTTTTCATCAAGAAGATGCCATTTTTAAAAGGTTAGATATTGCTAACGTCACTAATGAAATATTAGATACCTTAAAAAACCTGAATAAATAGTAAATAAACATTTTCTAACAAAAAGTGTAAAGTTACAAGTAGAAAAAATGAAAAATGCACAAAGAACTTGTATGGAGATTTTTCCATCTACAGATTTTTCCCTGACCTTCTTTTCTCTGTAATTTAAGGGTGCTCACTATTCCTGAAAAACACAATCACTACTTAGCAGTAGTTATTGCGACAGGCCTAACTACAAGTAAACCATTGAGACAGTAATTGAGTAGGATTTGTTTACACAGTTTATCTCTGGCTCAAACAGAGGTGTATGTATGGGGCACGACTTCCTTTTTGAGGAACACTGAATGACAAGGGGTGTGGCAGAAGTGTATTTGGAAACCATTTTTGAAAACAAAACAAGACGAAGCAAAACAAGACAAAAAAAAAAAACTAAACAAAACTAAAGTAAACTAACATTATGACTAAACAAAACAAAAAGAAAACAAAACCAAAAACAACAAAACAAAACAAAAGCACAAATGAAGCACTACTGACCTTTGTTTACACTCCTGCACCTTGTTCACTTCTTTCAGAGGAATAACTCGTAATGGCTCTCGCTCCTAAAAACAAAGTTTCATTCAGTAATGTATTAAATATTGTCTTTATTTCATGTGAATGATTGAACAAGCACTGAGCAAACATTCCAGCCATGCTGAGTGTGTGCAGTGAGGAAGTGCAGGCCCGAGCAGGGTGCTGCACTGAGCGCAAGCCTGTGATTATCAGCCCTGAAATAGCCTTTATTGACATCTACTGTATGATTTAGCCTTTGACCAAGCCTCCTTCCTATGCCTGCCCTCCTCACATACACACACACACACACACAGAGAGAGAGAATCAGTTGCTTCCTGTTCTCTTGCCGAAGCTGTAACAAGTTCTTGTCACCTACGACATCACAGTTGTCTTTTCCTATGGTGTTTAACAAATCCAGTACTTTAGAACCACAGATCGTAGTCCATTAGCTTCTAATTAGATTGACGGAAATCTGAATACAGTTACACTCTAAAAAATGCTGGGTTAAATACAACCAAGTGCTGGGTTAAATAGGGACAAACCCAGCAAATGGGCTGTTTTGACCCAGCGGTTGGGTTACTACACTGTAAAAAAAAAAATCTTAAAAAAACGGTAATTTTCTGGCAGCAGGGGCGCCAGAAAATGTCTGTTAAAAAACAGAAAAAAACTGTTCTAAAAAAAATGTAGATAATGGTGTCAGAAATTGACGCAGCTGTTATTCATGTATTGAAAGAGGCCAGCAGGTTATAAAAAAAAACAACTTTATTTTAACGGTTACTTTTTTTAAATTGACGTTTAAAATCTGTTAAAAAAACAGATATTTAGTGTATTCCGTTTATACAGATTTTCTTTGTTAAATCATGTTACACATTTCAATAAACAGTTTATTGTTGCAATTTTAATACATGGTTTCTGTAATTTAAAAAAACAGGGAAAACACTGTAAAATTTATTGGCAAAAACTGTAAAAAAAAAAACTTTTTTTTACAGTCGACCCAGAAGGTTGGGTTAAACATTTAACCCAACCGCTGGGTCAAAACAGCCCAATTGCTGGGTTTGTCCCTATTTAACCCAGCACTGGGTTGTATTTAACCCAGCATTTTTTAGAGTGTAAGGTTTGGTTCAGTTTAAATAGATTTGATTTCATACAATTATCTTTGTATGATTTGTGACAGTTTCACAATTGAAAATAGGTCAAGAATTGTATTCTGGATATGAAATCAAACATTCACAGTAAGTTTTGTAAGACTTTGTAAGATTTTGCTAATATGACTAACTCCAAGTAATAACTGCATTGGATTTTCACTGTCAGAGGAAAAAGATCAGTTTAATAGTCTCTGCTATTCTTAACTTCATGGGAATAAAAATAATTAGGCTACTATAAATCCGTGGGAAATAATGTTTCTCAAAAATGTTCAACAGGAAGTTTGAACAGTGGAACAAATTTCCATTGTTCTGCCCCCTCAGTCAAAACAATTTATAACCGTTTACCATGATTTTAAACCACTACAGCCGAAAAGTGAGCCAATGATGGTTTCTTTATCAGACATGAAGACATGGCAGTCACTTTATTTTAGTGGAAACATGTCATATGCTAACCAATTGTCCTTCCATCGATACTCCAATGAGTTGAGTGATATTATAGGCTTCTCACTCCTGAAACTGTTAACCCAGTGTCACATTCAATCCTGGATTATGAAACTGTTAATTTACCAAACCTATACCTGTAGGGTAAGTGATTGACACTGCTCTCATACTGTGATTTGGAGCAGGGCTTCATATCTCAGGGTCAAAAGTGGTGTTAACCTTTTCAAAAAATACAAGTGGCTTTGACCTGGGGTTAGGCAATTTAATCATAGCATTAAGAAGACAGAAATTACAACAAAGAAAATATATAATTGAATATTTGGTTCCACTTTATATTCTATATTTACATCAAAAAAATAATTGCTTGGTACAGTGTCCTTATTATGATCATGTTGTACTGCAAAACAATTTTGCTGCTATTGAGGTGGGATACGGTTAAGGTTTCGGATATTATGGTTAGGTTTAAAGTAGAGTCAGCAGTGTAATTATAGATATAATTACAGAAATAGTTAATGAATTAAAATGACATTTTTTAAAATCTAAGTACAGCGTAAAAACAAGCGTGTACATAAGTGCATTGTATCAAATGATTCATTTAAATGTTAGTACACCGCAGTTAAAGATACTTAATATAAAGTGATTCTGAATCACAACTCACATTTGTGACTAAAATAAATGTATGCAAACTGTAAAATATATTTAGGAGCATGTGCAAATAAAAAAGTCCCCAGGGGTCTTTAAAAAGTGGAAAAAAAAAAAAATCATAAGGTCATAAAGTCTTAAATATCTTGGTATAACATGGCATAACAAACATCTTAATTGTAATTTTGAGAGGTCTTTAATTTCAGGACGGAATAAGAATTGCGATGCAGTCTAATGTGTTTATTAAACTTCATATGGCTATAATGTAACTTTTTTTTTTCAAATTAGGGCGCTGCACTTTTTAAATTAAAACCGCAGCGCTTGTATATTCTACAGGCTCGCAGTTTCAAAATATAGATTTTAATAGTATCAGCAAAATAATCTATTTATTACAGTACTGTATTGCTCCCCTAAAGTTCTTTAATGCGCTCCTAAATTTTTCAACTTAAGAAATTTTTCAACTCCTTGGTAAAAAAAGTATGCATCAAGCCCTGCGGATATTTTTAACATCATAGAATTATATTTGTTTCTAAAACGTAATTATGAATTCCTCAAAATTCTAATGAAATTTAAGAGGAAGATGTGCTTCCAGTGTAGTCCTAAAGCAATCACCACTGATACAGACATGTTTAGACACAGTCAGCCTGTTGACACACAGCAAGAGGAATTCATATCACTGTGAACAAGTTCAAACAACCACCAGGGTACACACACACACACACACACACACACGGTCTTATAGCCTCCACTGGACACAAGCTTTCACTCCCACATGAGTCACTGGTCTAATTCTGGGGGCACATATGTAAATACACTTCATTGGTGAAATGTGATTGGACACAGGCTCAGATGGCATGAACAATACACAGGCCGGACTTTCACTTATCAGATGGGAGCTTATAGACGGGCTCATAGACGCACAGGTGCAAAACACAATGAAAACAAAGAGCTGGACAGGTCAATGGGTTTGAGAAGAATTCAAGGTCAACAGCATTGTGCAAGACTCTAGAGAGATGCAGGAGCAGGAAGCAAGAGAGGGAGAGACTAACCATGTCTGATTTGAAGTAGCTTAGTGCATTGTCATCCAGCAAGAAGTATCTCCTTTTCCAGTTTTTCATCTAGAGAAAGACAGAAAGACGTATCTGACCAAAAGAAAGCTGCCAGGTTTGAAAGCTACTTTGTGTGAGCTATGCTAGGCTAGATATTGGATCTTTTTTGTCTGCAAAACTTCACCTAAATTTCGCTAATGTGAACACACTATAAAGCCTACTGTATTATATTTGATAAGCACATTTTTAAGACCTCTAAATTGTCAACATGATCATGCTGAATTTTTGTACAAAGGTTAATACTTTTTTAGCAAGTAAAAGGCCTTTTATTACAATTTTAAAAACCCTTCAGGTTGCGGTACATGTGTCTTTTTTTCTGTGGTATCTATACATATTTTTATAAAGTAAACACAAGAATAACCTTAGTATATTGTAAGTAATATTTCAGGATGATCATTTACTTGAATGAAGAAACTTTGGTTTCTGTGATTATCCATACATCATGTTAAAATTGATCAAATATGATTCATCAAGCTTTCGTAGAATGTTTATTTGTCCATCTCTCAATCATCACTATATTGCATTACATTTTGTCCCCCACAATAAAAACTATAGAACTTTGAAAACTAAGTATTTGATCAAATAAAACTAGGTATTTAGAGACCATCTTACTAAGATATACTGTTGTGAGATATAGAGTGACGATTTTATTTTATTTATATGCATTTTATGTAAGTAGTCTGCTATACTGTTATGCTATCAGAATTGTATTTTACTTTTTTGTCATATAAATATCAGCAACTGCATCAAATTGCATATTTCTGCTCAGTTCAGGCCTCTGAACAAATGTGAGGTGTTTTATCCCCTCCTCGAGTATGACCTCCATATTCTATATCATATTACACGAGCCCTAAAAGTCTGATGTATGAAATATGATACTCGACAAAAAACACATATACAAACTTCTTCTGCACTTTTTACTCACCACAGCTCCCTGTTTGACACAATATCCAGCTTTAATGACCGACTGGTCTTGGTTACTCCGGCTCAGGTAAAATGGCAGCTGACCAGGAGGTTTCCTCATCCCGCTCTTGTCTGCACCATTCTGACCTTCCCCCTTTTCCTGAGAGCCAGTGACATACAACAATGTTGATTACATCCATTTTTTGTTCAAATGCATTGCATTAGCTACATCAGTAATGATACTGCACAAACACATGGTAAAAATATCATGGTACTGAATGATACCTCTTTTAATTAAAGTATAAAGCATCTGATTATCATGGAACTGCTCAGTGTTTTTTTACCCGATTTTGTTTTTGCATCTTTAATATATGTTAATGTGTCATGAGGTTAAATGACCTGTGTGGTGGTGATGATGGGCACTCCTGCAATGATTTCGGTCTTGTAGGACACTTGTTTCGTGGCACCCGATGTGTCCACACATGCTTCTGCTGTATTATGGGCCACCTGCTCACCTGACTTTGGCACCTGGAGAAGAAGAGAGAAAAGACAAACAAGCGTAACAAATTTGCATTCTTTATATATTTACAAGTTATTTAATACAAAAAGATCTGACAAGGACAATCAATTTTAAATCAAACCATTCCCATTTGGGGTCCATACATATGTTTGCCAAAAGATTTGACCAAAATATGTAAATAAGAGGACTGACCAGAGCTGACAGTTTCTCTTTAAATACAAAATTAGATATCAGCTTCTTTGTAAAGCTTACAGATTCACAAAACAACGTACATGGACATGCTCAAAGTGTTAAAATTAAATTATTTAAAATGAGCAGGGAGCTTGTAAAAATAAACCTCCGTCGCTTGTTTCTAATGTTGTGATCTACAGAGCTGTAGGTGCTACACACAGCCAGAAACAGCATAAGGTTGGAAGAACTTTGACACATACAGTTTGGAGTCAGTAAGAATTTTAAGAAATTAAGATTTTCATTCAGCGAGGACACATTACATTAATCAAAATTGACAATAAAGACATTTATAATGTTATAAGATTTCTATTTCAAATAAATGCTGTCCTATTTAACTTTATATTCATCTAAGAATTTTGAAAAAAAAAAAAAATGTATCATGGTTTCCACAAAAATATCAAGCAGCACAACTGTACTGCACCAAATCAGCATATTAGAATGATTTCTGAGGGATCATTTGAGACTGAAGACTAGAGTAATGGCTGCTGAAAATTAAGCTTTGCTATAAATGTAATACATTACATTTTAAATATATTAACATTGAAAACTAATATATAAATATTTTTTAAAATGTTACTTAAATTTAAATTATATTTCACAATATTACTGTTTTTACTGTACTTTTGATCAAATAAATGCAGCACTGGTGAGTATTAGAGACTTCTTAAACATCTTACTGATGCCAATTACTTTTTCTTATGTTGAGGAATAGTATGTAGCAAAGTTTTTAATGCTTTTCATGTTGTTGCAAAAAAAACTCTGAAATTTAGACTAGACAAAACTAGACATTTTTTTCTCCCTCAGTGTAAATGAATAATTTGTCCTTCTGGTTCAGCCGATGCAGTGATCAACCGCTTGCTAGTATAGACTGACTGACACTACAGCTGCTTCTGTGGGGATGGCAGTTCATCGTTTAGTGCCTTCAGGCCAAAAAAACACTTCCCTCATCAATACACCATCACTACACATGCTGTCTCTGACCCAAAACAAGCTGCCAGTTCTAATCATGTTAGCATCCAACGGCAAACAAATCCTGCAATGAATGATAATACTGCTATTAACATTCAAACCATGTTTTTAGCAGCATCTTCATTATGATTTGACATTGTCCATTTTGAATATTCTGATTATGTATGCATCATAGATGACCTAACGTGTTTAAGCTGATTGAAGATGATCAAGCCAATATTATCAACCTTTTAGATAGCTGGCATATACCAATATGAATTGAAATTTCCAGCAAAAGAACGGCAAGAACCTGTACTGTGTATCTCTTTTTTCACAATAGAGGTTGTGATGTAATCAATAGGAGTGTGAATTGATTTGATTCATGATTCAATGGTTTTTGAAATCTAAAACACTTTTTTTTTTCAAACTGAGAACAATTCAATTTGATTTGATAGACAAACCAATTCCATTAATAATTTGATTCAGTGTTTTTAGCATGCATTTCAGCATGCATAAGATTCTTTAAATACTTCCCCTAATGTGCCTAAATGAAAAAAAAGGAGAAAAATGTTCAACTAAGAATATGAGGTCAGCTAAGAATAAGAGGTCACTGTACTATAAAATCATTCTCAAAACTTTGTCGTTAGTCTAAAAACAGCTTATATTGAAGGCAGTCTGCCAAACGACAGCTTTTGGAATGTTCCACTCTATGATGTAATAGTGTGGCTAAACACCGCCTCCACAGAAGATGATCAACGCCTGCTTCTACATCGCTGCCTGTTTAGCCCCGCCCACCAATTCGCACATGTAGTGTTTAAGAGAGAGGCGAACGTGCAGGTCTGCGCAGAAACCAAGCGATAAAGATGGCTCTGAAGACACGATGCTGTGCAGTGCCAAATTGTTAAAAACAGTGTTTGCGTTGCCTTCCTTCTGATTCAAACGGAAAAAGTGAATGAATTTGAAATTTATTTTTAATAAAGATCCAGACAGCGTCAGTAAGAAAAACAAAGAAGTTTGTTCACTTAATTTTACCACGGATTCGTTTACAAACAAGGCACAAATCGATGCAGGATTTTCCAAAAGATTGAAAATAAAGGAAGATGCTGTGCCGACTATATTGGGTGCGACAGTAATGTCACAACACAAGTCTGAGTAATTATTTTCATTACGTATAGTCACTATTGCTTTGTCGCTTCTTACAGATCGTTTGATATGTATTGAGGTATTTTATGCGTTTTTTACCTAAATCACAGCAGCGTCCATATATGAGGAATGTACGATGTCAAACAAACCCAACTATTAGCCAATCATAGCAGTTGACACATACTTCCGAGTCTACAATCTGCCACGCCTATTCAAACAAAGCGTTCTGATGAGGGGTTTAAAAACAGGACAGAAAATAGCTTATTACTTCTAAATTATGCTTTTTGATGTACAAAATCTTGATAACATAAGTGGACCTCAGAGAACAGTGCAAAATAAAAGAACAAAGGCAGTTCATGACCCCTTTAAAGACCTTTTTTTTCCGAAAATAAACTAAAAATGTCATTAGTAACTTAATCCAAATATCACAACATAAACAGCATCAAACTACTTTTCGTTACTTTTATAAGACAGTAGATGATTAGATGTTTTCTACAGCATTTTACAGCAGTGCTGGGAGAGTGTCATTTGCTCATTGCCATACTGTGTCCCTGTTAATGCATGACAACATTGCTTTGTTTGCTGTGTAGTCAAGACATCTGCAAATATGATTAAAAGATGAATATGAGACAAAACTACAGAATGTCACATTTTATTATTAGCTGTTTCAACATACATGTTTTACCAAATAAAAAGCACTTATGATGTGAGCATAAGTATTGGAACAGTTGAACTTAAGGCAGATGTAAAAGGTTAAAAGCTATTATTTAGTTGCAGATCCCTTGCGTGCAATAGACATCACCAGACTCTTGGTCTTATCCTTTGAAATGCATTTCCCAGCCTTTAATGCAGCCAATTACAACTGTTGCTTGTTTTGGGGAGTTTCTGCCTTTAGTCTCCTCTTTGGCTGATGAAATTCATGTTCAACCAGGTTTAAATCTGGAGATGGAATTGGGCAATCTAAGGCCTTCTATTTCTTTGCCCTGGTAAACTTCTTGACTGAACTGGAAGGGTGTTTTGGGTCATTGTCCTGAAGCAATATGAAGTGCTTTCTGGTGAGTCTGGTGTCATTTTCTTGAATATTGGTAGCCAAGATGGTTTTGTACCCTTCCAAATTCATTCTGCTACTGTCATCATACATTAAGTCATCATTAAAATTGAGAGGGCCTCTTCCAGAGACAGCCATGCATGCCCATGCCATGCACAACCTCCACCATGCTTTATAGATGAGGCTGTATGCTTAGGATCATTTGCAGTTCCCTTTTTTCTCCACACTTTTGCTTTCCCATCACTTAGATAAAGGTTCATCTTTGTCTCATCTGTCCATAAATCTCAGTTCCAAAACTCTACTGGCTCACCTTTGTGCTTTTTTGCAAACTAATCTTGCCTTTCTATTTTTGGTGCTGGTCAGAGGTTTGCATCTTGCTGTGTCACCTCTGTCATTCTGTGTCAAAGTCTCATGCGGACAGTAGATTGTCAGAGCATCACCCCAGCTTTCTGGAGGTTGTTGGTGATTTTACAGACACATTTTTTTTTGGGGGGGGTATTTTCACAGCTTTTATTATTTGTCTGTCATCAACTACTGTTGTTTTTCTCAGCTGATCAGGTCTTGGTTGGTTGCTGATGTCGCCGGTGGTTTCCAAACTCTTGATTTCTTCATGCCCTTTGTTTTTGCTATAGCTCAAATTGACTTCCTCTTTTCTTTTAGCATCCAAATTGCTTGCTTTTCTCTCAAAGTCAGCCCCCTTGTCTTCATCCTGATTTGTGTGTGTTGTCATCAAATGCAAGAAGCAATGGGTATAACTGATACGACACATTTTCTGCTTTTAAAATCGGAACAATTAATGCAACAGGACACAGCTGATCACTTAGAAAGACCTGTGAGGCAACTGTCCCATTATTTATGCTCACATCAGATAGGGGGATGAAACTCTAGAAGTGCTGATCTTCTTAGCTGGTAAAATATCTGTGTTGAATCACCCAATAATAAAATGTGACATTCTGTAGTTTTGTCTCATATTCATCTTTTAATCATATTTACAGATTTCTTGACTCCACAGCAAACAGAGCAATTTTGTCTTTACTGTCCTAATACTTATGGAGGGCACTGTATGTATATATACTATATATATATATATATATATATATATATATATA
>NW_015653519.1:1362869-1379145 GCF_001515625.1 Sinocyclocheilus rhinocerous | reverse complement strand
TTTTTTTCTGGATTTTTTGCTTGATATTCTCTCTATCTGTTAAAATAAACCTACCATAAAAATTATAGACCCTTCATTTCTTTGTAAGTGGTCAAACTTACAAAATCAGCAGGGGATCAAATAATTATTTTCCCCACTGTATATATATATATATATATGTTTATGTATGTCTGTATGTGTATTTTAACTTTTAATAAATTGCAAAAAAAAAAAGTAATTATTTTTTCTATTTTATATGGATTATTGGCCAACACAAGCAATTCATGAATTAAATAAAATAAATTCATTTAAAAATTAATATAACATTTCTCTCGCTTTATTTTTACTGTTGACTCATCTCAGCTAATTATCTTAGTCTATGGCCCGAGATGCTTAGATAGACTTCAGCATACCCAGGGTCCTAAATAGGACAAGTGTTTTGAAGAATAGATGGATTATTTTCTTATTCAATTTTAGTAGAGAAAATTGTGTTTAATGTAGGCTAATTATGTCTGGACACCTACAGGATCCAGGTTTCCAAATCTGCAATTTGGAGAACCATCTGAACTGTTCTCCGGTTAGTAAGAGGAATCTAATCCAGGGTCAGGGACTTACTGTGATTTTGGTGGCGTTGTTGAGCGCACTGACCCACTCCACTAAATCCTGCTTATCATTCGCCTGCAAGTAAAACTTCCTCATTCCAGCGTTGATGACTGTGGGAAGACACAAAGATTTCTATTTAAACAATTTGGAGATGATGATATAATCACATTTTTGTGGCATTATTTATGAATTTGGCAACATAGATTACATGTAGGTCAGACAGTCTCTTCCTGTCTAAGTGTGTGCTTTCTAGGCCTGAAGAAGGGTGCTTTCACACTACCACTTCTGGTGCGCATCCAGGTTTCTTTGATGTGGAAGTTTGGTTGGATGATATGAACATGGTTTTACAAACTCTCCCAATAGGGCTATTATAGTAAAATAAAAGTAAAACTAAAACCATAAAAACCATTTCATTACTTAAATAAAATAAACATGAACTGAAATAAAATAAAATAAAACATTTTATTTAAGCTATTTGCCAAGACCACATTTCTCATTTTCAACTTGATGTACTAAAATTATAAAGTTAAATTGAAATAAAAATTACATGGACATTAAAAACAAACAAACAAATAAACAAACAACACAAAATTATTAAAACTATAAAATCTATATAAAAAATAACAATCTATAATAGTATCTCAGTAATACTAAAATAACACATACCAGCAAACCATACCAGAGTCTACTTGAAAAGGTGGTCATGTGAACTCCGATATGGTTCATTGCGGATAAATGCAAATGTGCAATTGAACCGCTATTAATGAAGAATGATTCCGTCAAATGTGTGTGTGTGTGTGTGTGTGTATGCACAGTCACTTTCCTGACAAGAGGGTCTGACATACGCAGAAAGATTGTACTTCTCATTTCTAAATATGTCACTGTTAATTAACCGAAGCTAAACATGAAATGTTATCTTCACAAGTCACAAAAACAACACCTAAACTCCACTGAAATCTTTTTCTGGGCAAGTCTAAAAAGTGAAAACTCTCACGTCCCTTTTGCAGGGCTGGTTAAAGAAGCAGCTACTATAGTTACTGTGTTCATGTGGTCAACTTAACACACGTGAAACTTACTGTCTGTGTTTCCAACAAACCGTATTAAATCAGCCTTGATATCAAGATTCAGTGAACTTGAACTTCAATGAACTTATGAACTTTCCATCGTAAGTTACAGAACATGCTTTTAGTGAACAGCTAACATTAAAGAATCAAATAGCAAACAGTGTTCACTGGACCTGAATCACTCCAGGAGGGTCACACCACTACTTTATTAAACACTTTAGAGTAGCAGACTCAATGTGTGACTAATTTTAGTATCTGTGTTATGTTGCTCACGTACACTCCTGACAGTGGCCTCTCGTCTAACTCCACCGGGTAAAGTCCCAGAACCCACAGTGTGTGATTGTCTCTGGCTCTGATCTCAGAAACAATAGCCAAGGTCAGGGGTCATGGTCTAACATGCCCTACCTTATGTGTACTGCGTCCTCTGAGTGACACGGAGAAAGTAAATCAATTGCTTACCAAAGCAGAACTCCGCCTTTGGCCGCAATTTGGTGGCATCGCTAACCTTTAATGACAAAATATGACCAGATCAATAATATTGCACACATATGCATATTTAAAGGTGCACTAAAACATTTTCCACTATATATATTAGGGGTGTAATGGTACACAAACATGAAGGTTCCGTACGTACCTCAGTTTTGACGTCACGGTTCGGTATGGTTTTGGTACAGCAGGAAGGAAAAAAACTAAACATAAATTGCTTTTCTTTCTTTCTTTTTTTTTTATTTAACAATGGTTTTAAATTGAACAACAATAGGGAGCCCTTTTACATTACTATAAGGTTACAATTAGCAACAGAGCCCAAACTTAAATTCAATTACTATTTATTTTAAACTATACTAATCAACACTCAAATTAAAAGAAATGTATGCAAACATGTAAATTTTTTAAATTAACTATTAACATTACACTATTTCTATTTGTTGTTGAAATATAATTATTTACAGAGTCATAACTTGTTTAAAAAATATTTATTTAAACATATACATTAAATAATTAAGACATTACTAACAGGTAAAGTAAATATAATGAATTATTACGGTTAAGACAACACATTATTTTCTTGGAAAAACAACGAAATTGACTCAAGATACTTATCCACATGATAAAGGATGTCTTGAATGTCCTAAAAATCTGAATAACTAATTTTCGACCAAAATTAAAGTTACGGTCTTTTGCCTTTGCACAGCAGTATAGGCATAGTCTAATATTTCACAAAATGCACTTCTCTAGACTTCATTTCGCTAGCAAATAACGAGCTGTAGACACTGATGACTTGCCTAGGTAAATGAAACGCTACATGGCATTTTGTTTACAAGCTATTTTAATGACGTCTTTCTGCGGTTGAAACATTAGTTGAGCGATTATGTGAGGGGTTGTTCATTCATGTATATTTCGCGTTAAAGCTAGTAATAAAGAGGAAGGTGTGATCACGCTCACTCGCGCGCCGCACTGCCGTTAGAACTGAGGCATTAAGGTCATTGCACACCGAGTCAGAAATTCTTATCCGAAATTTTCGCACGTTAAAAAATAAATACGACCTCACCTTGTGTCAATCACGTTTACACACTGCCTCCAAAACTTTCGTCCATCATATGCGTTTTCGCATCCGTAACAATAATTTTGTTAAGAAAGGATGACGAATACGAAAAAACGCATACAAAAATTTTGGACTCAGTGTGCAAAGACCTTAAGTATTGGCTATGGCGAAATGTCTTGCCGCATCAAAGAGCGGCAAAACGGCATTTATTGTCTGAATTTCCTGAAGAAATTGAACGATTTGTTTTATACACAGTATATACAAGAAAAGCTGTTATATTAAATTATTAAACATAAGAGTTTGGATCACATGGCCAGCCATTACAAGAGAATGGTGAATCTAAATGCAAAGAAAAGTCATGGCACACTTTAAAACAAGCCACACAATTTAAAATGTATCATTCAAGTCTGGGAATATAAAGCTGGTAATAACTGGTAATTACAAACCTTGGATATATATGTTAGTTTGAGGGAGCCGACATAGGATGTTCCTTCTGGAAGATTCTGTAGAAGGAGAAGATTCAAATCAATAGAGCTGAAATTCAGAATATAAAATGATACACGCTGATTTGATGTGAGAAGTGTGTTTGTGTGTGTGTTTTGAGCAGTGTCTGAAAACAAACGTGGACAGAATAAATGTATGGTGAGCGTACGGTATTCTCCAAAGTTGTAGAATTGCACAGGGGTCTATGAAAGTTTTAGCACACATCTACAGATGCAGTGAGGTAAATTATTTAAAGTCAGACATGGCATCAATAAAAGATGCTGGCTGGGGCTACCGACTGAGTCTTAGATAAAGTGATTGGTACAGAACCTGCAGCAGCCAAGAAAATAGAGAGAATCCATTAAAAGAAACAAAGAAAGAACATGAAGAATCAAAAAAGACAGGTCCTGACATAGGCTCTTCATCAGTGATCTCAGTTCTAGTCAGGTTTCGCCTGAGATTTAGTCTTTTACTCCAATCTAAATGAGTTTAAGACACTGAAAGTATCAGTATAATTTACAATGAGACATACCAAGAAAAAAAAATCATTACTATATTAACATTTATTTTTACTAGATTTTTCTATGTGCTAATTAAGTATTTTTTTCATTAAACTCTTCGTAATTACCATCTGTGTAGATTCCTTGCATGTACACTCAACACAGTTATGAACAGTTAGTTTGCTAGTCTGGAGTCTCAGACAAAGACACCCTTATAAAGCTGCACAGTAAAGCAAAGTGTGACCCACACAGATGCAAATACATTTACACACATACAAACACCATAAATCTGAATGGTTAAAGTGGTCTGGAGGCAAAGACACATCAATGCCCTCCAATACTTTATGAGATTATAAAGTCCAACAGAGGCCATGGCACTCATATCCTTTACCCACAAGCACATGGGAGGTGAAATTTCTCTACAGGCACTATTAGCAAAGTTTCAGAGTAAAAAAGGCCAATATCTATGCAGAAAGTTCACAAACTGATGCTTTTTAAAGCTACAATAATAACAAGGTGTGTAGGAGAGGAAATGTTAGTATCACACAATGTTTTGCATATCAAGATTCTAACTGATAGCAGAAAAAGGTCAACTGTGGCTTACAGTTTTCCTGTTTCTGACAGCACTGAAGGTGTAGTTCTCTACAGTTACTGCCCCAAAACCACTGAGACACTGCATCGTCTTACTGCAGAACTATGGTATGCAGTATATCTACCCATGTGTTTTCAGTAACTAGGGATAAAAATCATAAGAACTTTACTCTGGTTCTATTGCAAGATTCCTCTTAATGCTTCTAGTTCCTTTATGGTCCAATTAATTAATTTTTTAGTACTTTTGAGTAAGACATATTTGGAAAAAAGTCATTCTTATTGCATGTTCTGCCTTTTAGTAGTCTACTGCCAAAAATGATCATTTCAGTTTTCATGTTTTTTTTTTTCATGTATTTCGAGATCAGACACAATGAAAGTAATAACTTGTAGTTCAGCAAGTTAGTCTGACTAATTCAGTAACAACTACTGATTAATTTAATAATACTATTCAGTGTTTTGATTCACTAACATGAAAGGAATCATTCATTTGGGAACTGGACTACATTAGTTACTGTAAGTTTCGTGCAGTGGTTTAAGTCATGGTGTTGTGGTTGGTGACACCAATTATGTTTCTGTCCACATAGGCAGAAGAATGCACACAAACTGACTATTACAGCAATCATACTATTCCAATATTTTTTAAAAAGCATCAAGAGAATTTTGGTTTGATTTCAAAACTTATCCATAACCTATTTAGTATGTGAAACTTAAAAGGGTCAATGACTATCCCCTGGGGAACACCATGCTGCCATATTTGATAACATTTTTTGACATGTATTGACTTCCACAGAAGTGGTAAAACAAAGGCCTTCAGATGTAAAATTAAGAGCTGCTGCATTTTGCGATGTACTGACAGGGTGAAAGAGATGAAGATGGGTAGATACCTGAGGGTTATCCATGTACCACACCAGGCTGCCCTCCAGGGTGTCCAGAATGAAGTAGCGTCGTAAAAACTTGCCGCTGCTCTCCATTTCCTCTATGTCTAGAAAGCCACAGATGCGATTCTGACGATCTACGTATGGCATTTCTGAAACTAAGCATTACCCTGCAACACAAAGAAAACAATGCTGATTATAAGGGAGATGAGAAGAGCAGAGAAAGAGGTGGAAGATGGTAATTAAAAGAAATTTGGTATCTTCGTGTGTAATCGTCTGGCAAAACGCTGGTAATTTCCTATGATGTCACCCTTGGTCATGCTCCATGGAAGTGACACCTATTTCATTTCAGACCTCTGTGCTGATGAAAACCCCGTCAGATGAAGCTGCATGAATACAAATGACTTGATTGTGACATTACCACAGCTGAGAAGCAATGCACAACTTAAACGGTGTAATTTCCCATTTACCTGTAGCCCCTCTAAATGTCATAACAGCACTATAGTAACTGTGATTAATGCAGAAGTTATGCCCATTAGGGCAGAAATGAACCAAAGCTAGGGGGACAAAATGCACCAAAAGTGATGAAAATGCCAGATATTTAAAATGTGGGAGCAGTCAACTAGTGGCCAGCGTCAATCCTCTAAGGATAATGATTTTTAAATTAACTCAACTGTGTAACAGAGGTGCTGAGATTTTTGAGGTTTCTGAGTTGCAAGATTCTTCATTTTTACCTACAGAAATACTTAATTTTAGGAATATTTCACCCCAAAAATATAAATTCTGCCATCGATTATGCATCCTCGTGTCAGCCCAAATCCAGGCTGAATGACTTTCATTCATCTTCGAAACAGAAATTAAGGTATTTTTAATGAAACCTGTAAGATTTCTGTCTATCCATTGAAAGTGCATTCCACCAAAACATTAGCACTTCAAAAAATATATAAAAAAATTGTGAATTATATTTATCGATTGTTTAATCCAAGTCAAAAGAAGCTTACTGTCAGAAACAGATAGTTAAGTAAAGAAAAAATTGTTTTCTAAATTGTGTTTCTAGTTTGCCATGTAACAAGCGTTGTACTGTGATACAGGAGTACAATCTGAGAAGGCACTTCAAGTCCAAGCACTCAAACTTCAACACACAATTTCCTCCAGACTCTGTTACTCACTGACATAAAGTGCAAAGCCTAACAAGCTATCATGGTCAGATCATGTTTCGAGCAAGAGAAAGCTCTTTCAGCCTCACTCTGTGTAGCATGGGTCCTCAAGAAAAAAGAAGAAACCATTCACTGACTCAAAGACTGTGAAAGATTACATGCTAACACTATAGAGGAGATTGTAATAAAGACAGAAACAACATAATCTATTAAAAATACTGATGTCTGACACAATGACAAGGAGTAAAATACTGGCATTCTTAGACAAATAAAAGAAGGTGGAGACAATGCCTGTGAATGAATCCAGCAATAAGAAAGCTGAGTCTTTATGTCTTCATTTTGGATAGCACATCAACATTAACAACTTATTTTCATGAAAGCACCACGTTTCACAGGCTCCTATGAGATGTGTCAGCCAAGCCCAGTGATTTACTCCTACATCACAATGATAAATGGCAAGAGGAATGGAAAACATTTTTGTGGACTCAGACAGAAGAATGTTTCTTTTCTCTGTGGCTACCATCACTGGAGAGCGGTCACATTTCTGTCTTGAATGCGAGATGAAAATTTCATGGCAAAAGTGTGTTTTCTGAGTGACAGCTTCCATCACTTGAACGGCCTTAATCTGGGATTGCAGTGATGAGATAAAATGGTCTGTGATATTGTTGCAACACTTGATGGATTTAAACTTAAGATGTGCTAATTTTTTTAAACTTTTGGAACCACTGTAAAAATGCAACACTTTCCAACAATGCAAGACTTCATAAACAACTTGACAACACATTAGAAGAGATATGATGAAACTTTGCTGCAAGGTTTGACGACTTCAACACACCTCCAGAGTTAATTCAATTTGCTATTGCTGTAGAGAGTTTGCACGCACAAGCTTCTCACATATGAATGTAATAACAAAGACACAGTCCTCCCCTACAAGTGTTTATATATTTCCTTTTTTTTTTTTGATGTTGTTGATATTTAGGACTTTTAATCATTTTGTGGATATGTGCTCTATAAGTAACCATTGATTGAATTTCCATTGATTTCTGCCATGTAACGTAAGTAGCAACAGATTTTTTTTCCATATTGTTCACAATTAAAAGAACCAAAGACTTAAACTACTTCAGTCTGTGTGCATTGAATTTATTTAATACACGAGTTTCACAATTTGAGTTGAATTACTGAAATAAATGAACTTTTCCACGACATTCTAATTTATTGAGATGCACCTGTACATCCGAGTGAAAGGGATTATTGAAAAAGAACACAAAATGTGGGACAGGGACTTGGTTCAATCAGTAAGTTGTTGATATGAATGGAGGCAGAGATAAATGTGAGACTGCAGTCAAATATAAGAAAGAGACCAGGTCTAAGCAGACTGACTGGAGAAGTCCTGCAATACATTACCAAAGAGAAGTATGCCATTTTCACAAGAAAAGTTTACATTTTGATTACAAAAGTTATGAGGTTATATAATAAATAAATAAATAATTAACAATGAGATCAATAAGATGCATTTAGAAAATTGATGAAGTTAATTTTCATTTCATGCTAACTTTAAGGGTATTTTGTCTTTAATATTCATAATATTAACTATATTCCGGTCTAAATAACTCTGAAAATGTTTGCTGTAGCATGAAATTACATTTTAATAATCTGGACCTCAAAAGACAGTAGTTTGCCCTTATTTACTGTATTATGATAACTTCTGCATCATGTAAATTTTCTTATGTATTTGCTGTACATTTAATTTCATAACACAATAATTCATCTAATCTAATCTAAGCAATCTATTTAAGTATCTGACCTAAATAAAGAGCACATTTTTAAATAGTTAGAAAAAAACAACAACATCATTTAAACTCCCTGATGAAGATGAACTAAAATCTATTTCCAGGGTGTAAAATATATTTCCCCTCATTTAAAAGAAGAAAAAAAAGGCCGTTCTGAATATCGGCTTTTCAGAAATGTGGCAGATAAAGCAAGTTCAATCTTGACTCACCCAATCTCACTGGAAAAATGTGCCTATACTTACATTTTTGGAAAACTCCAAAAACATATTTATACAATTCCAACTTAAGTGAACACTTAAGTGAACACTAGTAGCAGTAAAACACCAACAACTTATGTTCCTTTTCACACAAATTATTACAGGGGCAGATTATCAATTAACGACTCACTAATGAAGACTCAACACTATGTTATAACCTCAAAACATCTGATTTTGTAAACAAATACATTTTTGCTTCATATATACAGCCCCATATAGAGTATACATCTTTTCTAATGTAGTAAGCTTGCTTGGTAGCTCACCTGGTACAGTACTGTAGGGGTATGCTATTTTCAAATGCGAATAAGCATTAACCTTTTAGTGCCATTCTTTGACATTTCACTTTGAAACTTCTGTGAAACCTGCAAGAAGCAACGTAATATCAATTTGTCAAAAATGTTGCCTTACGCAAATATTTTTCATGAGCCTGGGTTCGCCAATCCCCTTCTTTGTCTCGCCAAAGGAATTTTCTATCACTTTTTACTGTATCTGTGAGGGATGTGCACAACTACATATTACCATGTAAGACTAGTCAGCATGTTGTCTGAACAACTAGTTGAGCAGTTGGTCTTAGCCCTGTATAATTAGACTGTAATTGTGTGACATCACAAATTATTTTGCATTTAGTGTGGAGAGACAAATAACCTGTCACTGTAAACGTGTTGGATTGCTGCATAGTGTAGGAGTAGAGTCAGGAATCATGTGCTCTGTCCTTGTACTACTAACTCTGTGTTTGAGCAGTTGGGAGCCAATCTGGCATGATAAACATGCGAGGAAGGTGGAGATTTGGAAGCTACAGTGTGTTTAAGGGCCTGTTTACACCTGGTCATTTCATGCATTTTCGCTGATCGGATATCTATCTGATTTGTTAAAACGTTTCCATTTACACTTGGCCACATAAATGTGTAGTCGCAAAACGGATATAAATCCGATCTTCAATTCCCGCGCTATATTTAAATTCAGCGGAGTTCACGTCAACGAAATCAAAAGATAAGCGCTGCATTTTATTAATTATCAGCTCATTTCAAGATCAAAGATCGCAATAGGAGAGCACGCGGCATCAGCACTGGAAAGATAAGTTTGTCTTACTACTTTTAATGAAGATTAATGTGTGTTGACCGTCTGCGTATTACTTAGTTTCATTCGCAGCAGTTTGCACATTGGCTTGCTGAAGAGATGCTCAGCTACTCGTCCACTGCGATGCGTGTTGCATTAGCGCAGTCATATCTGAATATAATGTCATACAGCCTATAACATGCTCTCACACGTTTATTATTTTAACATTTTGGGAGGAGTAAAATTTACATATGTGGTTTCAACAACCAGATGCATTTACACTAGTCCAGTTTCATCTGGAATGCGGCCTAGACCACCTCCTGAAGTGGTTTGAGCGATCGGATTTATATCCGTCTCGAATGCATTTTGGAGGGCATTTACACCTGGCCTTTTCATGATCAGATAGCTATCCGATCAGACAAAACGCATGAAGTGACCAGGTGTAAACAGCCCCTTAAAGAGGAAGAGAGAGGGCAAGGTGGGCTAACCAATCACAGATACAAAAACAAACAAAACCATGCTCATCAATCCGTGTATCATTCGATCATTTGTTTTTTGATTTAATATTGAAAGTAGAAAAATGAGAAAACGGCTCCTTTTTCGTTTTTTTGTTTTTTTTTCCCAAAATTGAAAAACTAGAATTCAGCTTAAATTTTCTTTTTTCGCTCAGGGGCAGAAAAATTAATAAACAGCTTGAATATTATGGCTGACAGAATGCTATGGCTGACAGATATCACGATGCTGAGCCGGCATCGTGATCCTCCCCTCCCAGCCCCCACAATGTGCGCACTTTCACTTTCGAGATTCGCGATCACATGGACTCTATACTACGGAGCGGCAGTACCTACCACACATTTTACAAGATTAGATATTTGTCAGTGGTGCTCAGTATCTGCAAATCATTCGCCATTGTCCTATCAGTCATCTCTCCTTACTCTGTGTATGTGGTAAGTGAACTTTCATGTACTGTAATGTAACAGTCTACACCTAGCAAGCGACTAACCATGTCCCTTTAGTGGCTCCGTAGAACGCGTTATTTGTTTTCCGTGCCTTTCTGCATACGGATTCGCGCTTCGGGCACACCCCCTAACCCCTAACAATAATAATAAAACACACACACGCACAAAGCCATGGAACAAACGAAAAATACAAAGGGCCAGATTTACTAAACAGGGCAAATTAGCATTAGAGCGCAATTCCATAAAAGTGCCGATGGGAGGGAAAAATTCTGCGTGTGATTTACTGACAATGCGCACATTAAAGAACACAGACATGCTTTTTTTGGGTGGCACAAATACCAGTAATTTGACGAGCACAAACATTAGTAAATCATGTTGTGTATACATACTCTTTTGGTTTCTGTACCCAATATTGTAAAAATTTACAAATGCAATGAAAATATCGGCATCGGTACTCGGTATCGGCAAGTACAAAAAATAAAAGTATCGGTATCGGGCGAGTACTGGAAAAAGTGGTATCAGTGCATCCCTAATAATAATAATGTCAAAATCGTTATTTAATCTCTTATTTGCAATAGTATCTAGAGTGTAAATCCAAAAGGTTTCATGTTGCAAAAGTAAATTATAAATGTCACCTCCACGACTTGGACAACTGATTAATGCTATTCCTATACATTGTAAAGTAAAAACCGAAAGTCTAAAAGCAGAAAAATGCTGAGCAACCAGACTTTTGAAATCTTGGTTTGTAATGGTGCAACAATGTTCTGTAATCTTAGTCATTAAAGGTCAACTAGTTTTGCCCACATAGCAAAGACCAATGTCAATGCAACATGAAATCACAATGGCAGTTTTACAGGAAATACTGCCTCTTATTATTTATTTATTTAAAAAAGGATGCTTAAAATTTTTGTTTTATAAGTAAAGTTCCCTTTCAGTCGGTCACTCTCACGTCACGTCGGTAATGACCGACTTTGGGATCTCGCTTAGAGAGACCAATCCACTTCGAGTGTAAACTAAACGAGCCAATGCACATTAGCATGCGATGATTGCATTCAGTTGTCGCTGATCACAGCGTGAATATAACTAGGCAGAAGGGGCAACGCATACTCAACTTTTTAAAAATACTCAACTGCCCGAATACGTTCAAGAACAGGACGGCGGCCCCACTGAAACAGTTTCAGAGGCTCCTAGGGCATATGGCAGCTGCAGTGGCAGTCACGCCGCTGTGGCTGCTTCATATGAGACTGCTTCAAAACTGGCTCAATGGCCGAGTCAAGGTGGGTGTGGCAACACGGCACTCACCGGATCCAAATCACACTGGGCTGCCGCTAAACCTTCACCCCATGGTCAGACCTTGCGTTTCACCGGGCAGGAGTGCCCCTGGAACAGGTCTCCAGGCATGCTGTGGTTTACACGGATGACTCTACCATCGGCTGGGGGGCCACGTACGATGGGCATGCAGTGTCGGGGGTTTGGACGGGCCCCCAACTGCACTGGCACGTCAACTGCCTAGAGTTGTTAGCAGTATGCCTTGCCTTGAACCGTCTCAGAAGGCGCGTACGAGGGAAGCACGTGCTGGTCCGAACGGACAACACTGCGACCGTTGCGTACATCAACCGACAAGGTGGTCTACGCTCCCGTCGCATGTCGCAACTTGCCCGCCACCTCCTCCTCTGGAGTCAGAAGCATCTGAGGTCGCTTCGTGCCATTCACATTCCGGGTCTGCTCAACCGTGCAGCTGACGAGCAGTCACGAGCTGCGCTCCCCGGAGAGTGGAGACTCCATCCCCAGATGGTCCAGCTGATTTGGAGACGCTTCGGAGCTGCTCGGGTAGACCTGTTTGCTTCTCCAGAGACCTCTCACTGCCAGTTGTTTTACTCCCTGACCGAGGGAACACTCGGCACGGATGCACTGGCACACAGCTGGCCGCGGGGCCTGTACAAGTATGCTTTCCACCAGTGAGCCTTCTTGCACAGACACTGTGCAAGATCAGGGAGGACGAGGAGCTGGTCTTTCTTGTGGCGCCCTAATGGCCTACTCAGACCTGGTTCCCGGAACTAATGCTCCTTGTGACAGTTCCTCCCTGGCAGATTCCTCTGAGCAAGGATCTACTGACTGTTTGGCACCCACGTCTAGACCTCTGGAAACTTCACGTCTAGTCCCTGGACGGGATGCGGAGGTTGTAGGTGACCTACCCCATGAGGTAGTGGACACCATCACTTCGTCAAGAGCACCATCTATGAGCGATTATGCCTTGAAGTGGAACCTGTTCGTCGAGTAGTGTTCTTCTCACCGAGAGGACCCCCATAGATGCCCGGTCAGAGTCGTGCTGTCCTTTTTGCAGCAAGGGTTGAAGCGAAGGCAGTCTCTCTCCACCCTTAAAGTCCATGTGGCTGCGATTGCTGCATATCACGACCCTGTGGAAGGGAAGTCGGTAGGGAGGCATGACTTGGTCGTCAGGTTCCTTAGGGGGCGAGAAGGTTAAATCCTCCCCGGCCCCTCTCTATACCCTCTTGGGACCTGACTCTAGTGCTCAGACCACTACAGCAGGGCCCATTTGAGCCCTTGCAGTCAGTCGAGCTAAAGTTTCTTTCAATGAAAACATTGCTCTTGATTGCATTAGCCTTTATCAAGAGGGTAGGGGACCTGCACGCATTTTTGGTCGACGAATCGTGCTTAGAGTTTGGGCCGGCTGACTCCCAGGTAATCCTGAGGCTCCGGCCCAGCTACGTGCCAAAGGTTCCTACTACCCCCTTCAGGGATCAGGTAGTGAACCAGCAAGCGCTGCCCCCAGAGGAGGCAGACCCAGTCCTAGCTTTGCTTTGTCCTGTCCGAGCCTTGAGATGGTACATAGACCGGACACAAAGCTTCAGGACCTCAGATCAGCTCCTTATCTCTTACGGAGTCCGGCAGAAGGGGAATGCTATCTCTAAGCAGAGGATGGCCCACTGGATAGTGGATACCATCACCCTGGCTTTTCAGGCACAGGGTGTGCCCTGCTCACTCAGGTTGCGAGCTCACTCTACTAGAAGTGTTGCATCCTCCTGGGTGCTCGCTCGTGGCGCCTCGCTGACAGATATTTGTAGAGCTGTGGGCCGGGCGACCCCCAACACATTCGCTAGAGTCTATAGCCTTCGTGTGGAGCCGGTATTCTCCTGTGTTCTTACCTCAAACAGGTAGAAGCACTGAGAGGCCCCGGTTTAGTGTCGGCTTGCTAAACCGCTCCAAAGTCCGTACGGTAGACCCTGTTGAGCTCCTCCATCCCCTCGGCAGCCAGACATGGCGGAACATCCGGCACCAGGCCCTCACTCGATGAATCCGTGAGAACCGGTAGAGGGCTGGGTTCAATATGTAGAGACCTGAGTGGATCCCATATGTGTAAAGTCCATGGTATAGCCTCAGAGCTCGTGTTTCCCCGGCAGACTTCTAATCACCTCTATTCTTCCATATGCACCTAAACAGTTGTTCATATGTGTAAGTGCTTCCGAAACCTCCTTTGGGAAGGATGGGGCTTCTGCAATGTTCCTGTTCCAAGTGGAATGGGTACGTTTTCCCAGTGTTATCCAATCTCACTGAGTGGGTAGTGCTACGGCAAGCTGTGACTGGTCTTCTTGTTGCGAGCCCCAGCCTACGCCGAAAAGGGGGCGCAGGAGGCTCGCACAGGACACTGAAAGTGGAAGCATCTGTGGCGCTTTGGTAGGGATCCCAAAGTCGGTCATTACCAACGTGACGTCGAGAGTGACCGACTGAAAGGGAACGTCTCAGTTGCGTATGTAACCCTCGTTCCCTGAAGGAAGGAACGGAGACATCACGTCCCGTCACCACAGCTGCTGTACCACCACTGAGCGGCCGGGTCACCAGCTCGGCTCCTCAGCAAAAACCTGAGTATGCTTTGCACCTGCTGCCTAGTTATACTCGCGCTGTGATCAGCGGCAACTTGATGCAATCATTGCATGCCAATGTGCATTGGCTCGTTTAGTTTACACTCTAAGCGAAATCCCAAATTCAGTCATTACCGATGTGACGTCTTCACTTCCTCCTTCAGGGAACGAGGGTTACATTCGTAACAGAGACGTTACATTACTGACAGTTGCTACATCTATAATTACCAAAGGGTACTTTGTTTAGAAAATGTGAGACAGGTGTTAAATCCAAAATATTGCGAAGCTTATATGGTCCCTTATATACTAAGCATGTACACATGTGCATAACATGTACATAGCAGCTTCAAGTCTTTTGCCGTGGGCTGACGGGAGTTTAGAATGAGGCCAGTTTTTTTCATCTTGTCAAGTCAACCTGGAGTAGGCCCCCAGTTTGTCACACTAAAAAAACTTTTTTGACACTGTTTGACTTATTACATAGAGTAGTGATATCAGTATAAAGAACATCTGTTCATATAACAAAGATGAGATCTACAGTTTTTTTTTTTGTCTGTCTAGCAGACAATCAAATTAAAATTTGGGTTTGCATTTGCATTGATTTACAATGAAGGTGGAACCCTAGAGATCTAGCGGTCATCCAGAATACTTTAGCATTTTTCATGTGTTTTGCATGGAAACTCATGTAAATTTTCTTTGTATAGCACTTTTTACAATGCACATTGTTGCAAAGCAACTTTACAAAAAAAAATCCTGATCTTAATGTTTAAATAATACCTTCATGACTTTGCATTTAACATATTAGAGTTAGGCAATAATATAGAATATTAACAATCAAGCAGTTGAGATTTGATATACATATTGGTTTACATGTGTATTTAGTGCATGTACACGGATCAAGTTGAATGTACTATATATCCAGCTTTATATTGTTGGGCATTAATATAGTTTACATTTTGCGATGATATGCAAAAATCAACTGCGATTGCTATATCAATCGCAAAATGCCCAGCAATATATTTTAAAGTTGGATATAGCACATACATACACTATACTCACTTAAAGAGATATACACTCTATAGCAAATCTCAGCTGTACGATTATTCATATAGTCACACAATGTAAACTATATTATTGCCTAGCAATATATTAAAGTTGGATATATACTCTATTACATCCAACTTTATACACATTCTCATGTAAAGCAAATCTTAACTGCTTGATAGTATACATTGCTTCACATAAGTACACTACATGTACAGTATGTGGATAAAGTTGGAAATAATTATACATCCAACTTAATTATACAGAGCTGTGCAATAATACAGTTTATGACAATGTAAACAATAACTCAATGGGATATGCTATGTACTATATTGTAATATATAAAGTTGGAAAGTGCCACTCGTTTTTTGTCATGTCATGATGATGAATAAAGGTTTAATCCACAGGAAGAGCTCTGTCTGTCTCTCTCTGATTCATAGAGACAGACAAATATAGACACACACACACTCATCCAGACCTCTGATGACTCATATATA
>NW_015653519.1:1358325-1359939 GCF_001515625.1 Sinocyclocheilus rhinocerous | reverse complement strand
GTGTGTGTGTGTATATGTGTGTATATATATATATATATATATATATATATATATACAGGTGCATCTCAAAAAAGTTGAATATCATGGAAAAGTTCTTTATTTTTTGTAATTTAATTAAAAAAAGCAAACTTTCTTACATTCTAGATTCATTGCACACAAATTGAAATATTTTAAGAGTTTTTTTTGTTTTAATTCTGATGGTTACGACGTACAGCTTAGGAAAATAAAAAATTCGGTATCTCAAAAAATGTGAAAATTTTCTCAAAGATCAATCAAAAAAAGATTTACAAAACAGAAATGTTCAAGATCTCCAAAGTAGGTTTAATTATGCACTCAATACTTGGTTGGGGCTCCTTTTGTAGAATTACTGCTTCAATGCGGCGTGGCATGGAGGCGATCAGCCTGTGGCACTGCTGAGGCGTTTTTGAAGCCCAGGTAGCTTTGATAGAGGCCTTCAGCTCGTCTGTATTGTTTGGTCGGATGTTACTTGTCTTCCTCTTCACAAAGATTCTCTATGAGGTTCAGGTCAGGCGAGTTGGCTGGCCAATCAAGCACAGTAATATCATGGTCAGCAAACAAGTTAGAAGTGGTTTTGGTACTGTGGGCAGGTGCTAAGTCCTGCTGCAAAATGAAATCAGCATCTCCAAAAAGCTTGTCAGCAGAAAGAAGCATGAAGTACTCTAAAATGTCCTGAGAAGGCTGCATTGATTTTAGACTTGATAAAGCACAGCGGACCAACACAAGCAGATGACATGGCACCCCAAATCATCACAGACTGTGGAAACTTCACACTGGACTTCAATCAACTTGGATTCTGTGCCTGTCCACTTTTCCTGCAGACTCTGGGACCTTGATTTCCAAATGAAATGCAAAATTTACTTTCATCTGAAAAGAGGACTGTGGACCACTGAGCAACAGTCCAGTTCTTTTGCTCATTAGCCCAGGTGAGATGCTTCTTACGTTGTTTCTGGTTTAGGAGTGGCTTGGTTCTAGGAATGTGACAGCTGTAGCCCATTTCCTGAAGACGTCAGTGTGTGGTGACTCTTGATGCGCTGACTCCGGCTTCAGTCCACTCCTTGTGAAGCTCTCCCAAGTTCTTGAATCAGCTTTTCCTGACAATCTTCCCAAGGCTGCAGTCATCCCTGTTGCTTGTGCACCTTTTCCTGCAACACTTTTTCCTTCCAGTCAACTTTCTATTAAAGGGGTCATATGATGCAATTTCAAATTTTCTCTTTGGAGTGTTACAAGCTGTTCATGCATAGATAAGATCCCTAAAGTTGCAAAGACTAAAGTCTCAAACCCAAAGAGATATTCTTTATAAAAGTTAAGACTTGTCCACGCCCTCCTAAAATGCCTCGTTTAAACATGCCCCCACATGTCTACGTCACTGTGTGGGAAGATTTGCATAACACCGCCAAATGTTCACGCAAAGAAAGAAGGTGTAACTTTATTGTTGCTGCCACCATTGTTGCTGCCGCCACCATGTTGTGGAGACGCGGTGTGTTTTGTTGTGAAAGTGAAACTACTTTGTTTGGCCTTCAGAAATCAGTGGTTAAGTTGTATTTACAACACTGTTCCAGAACAGTTCAACCCAAATATTCAGATGTGTGCAGC
>NW_015653519.1:1325423-1354844 GCF_001515625.1 Sinocyclocheilus rhinocerous | reverse complement strand
AGAGAAGAATATGTTCAGCCCCCTCCCTCCGAAGCTTCGAATATTCGGTGTTGATTACTGCCGAATCTTCGAAGCTCAAAAAAATGGTATTCAGACCAGCCCTAGTGTAGAGTAGCGCTTGTTGTTTGTCGTTTCTCCAATCACAAATGCAGACATGGTTTTATGTTTACGCGGCATGATACGCAACGCAACGCGTAAAAAGACAGTATAAGTCATTATAATCAGTAATTATGTCCCCACTGGATGCAACAAATGCCTCGTTTATAATGGGTTTTATTGTTTTTGTTTTGTCACGCTGGGACACGGCATCACAATATGGTAAGGGGCGTAACATTTCTGTCACACGCTTGAGGTATTCAGCCAATCACAACGCACTGGATAGCTGGCCAATCAGCTTATACCTCGCTTTTCAGACCGATGAGCTTTGTAAAAATCGGCGCGTTTCAGAAAGGCGGGGCATAGAGGAGCAACATTAATGTACATTATGTGGAAAATAATGTGTGAACCTTAAACCGCATAAACACATTGCATTACACCAAATACACAACATAAATGTTCTTTTTAGCAACGTCATATGACCCCTTTAATATATTTCTATACAACACTCAGTGAACAGCCAGCCCTTTCAGCGATGACCTTCTGTGGCTTACCCTCCTTGTGGAGGGTGTCGATGATCGTCTTCTGGACAACTGTCAAGTCAGTAGTCTTCCCCATGATTGTGGTTGCATGTTCTAAACTAGCCCAGGAGGTACCCAGTATTTATACTCAAAATTAATCAAACTAATCAAGCTCAAAATGAAATATTCTAATTTTTTTGAGATACTGAATTTTTTATTTTCCTAAGCTGTAAGTCGTAACCATCAGAATTAAAACAAAAAAAAAAACCTTGAAATATTTCAGTTTGTGTGCAATGAATCTAGAATATAAGAAAGTTAGCTTTTTTGAATTAAATGACAAAAGACAAAGAACTTTTCCATGATATTCTAATTTTTTGAGATGCACCCGTACACACACACACACACATACATACATACATCACACCCATGAATGTCCACACTTATTAAAAAGGACCCATAATCAGTTTGTGCCTGCAATAAAAGCAACAGTAGCATGCTGTCTGTCAGAACACATGTCCTACAGGCCCTACCTGTGCTTCTGTTTATGTTCACGTTTGAGTGAGAGAGACAGATTCAGGTTTAAGTGAGGTAAGGTGGCATTTCCTTCCTTATTCACTGTCAATAGATTTGCATCATGTGTAGTGTGAGATTTTTTGCTATATTATCTAGCAAGAGATAGATCTTTCTACAGGACATAGACTGTTCCGAGTCAGGTAAAACTCGTAAACTACCAGAAGGAAACGCAAACTGGATTGACTGGATCTAGAGGAAACAGCAGTGAAGTATTCTGATGCTGAGCATAACTGGTATCAAGCTACTGGCTGCAATAGAGAATATTCCAGCAGTCTTACCTATTGGAACAACGTGCCAGTGGCAGCCTTTCAGCAAAATGATATTATGTTGCTTCTTGCAAGTTTTGTGACAATTTTAAAGTGAAATGTCCAGTGACTGGCTCTAACAGTGCGTTTAGTTTTCTCCGAATCTTAAATCTGGCAATATTTTATGTTGGTTGTTGTACATGCTGTTGTATTTGAAAATAACATAGCACCTACAACCTAGGGATGAAACCATTAGTGAAACTACGATATCAAGTCCCAACGGTTAGCATTATCGTTTCATATTTTAAATATCATTAAAACCATATTTGCTTAAACTGATTTTAAAAACTTGCGGTAACCTCAGCATTAAGCAACGTGCATAAAGGAGAACCACCTGTTTCCTGAAAAGTTTTGATGACATTTGCTTTTCATCTTCTCTCCATGTAATGTGTAAAAATGTAGTGTTTATAAGCGCAGAGCTGGTTTGTTTACAGAGGTTTCCGGGAAACAGCTCCATTTCTGCTGTTCCATAAGCGCCGCATGCTGGCAGACAGTGGATTTACATTTTTATTCAGCCTGTCTGCCATATTTTTCAGAACAATGCGAAAATTGGATCAGATTTTTGTTGTAAATCTTAACTGGTAGATGGAAAACAAGCTAACGTGCTTTATACAAATTCTCAACACTTCGGATAATATGGTAGCCTATGTAAATGGCTGAAATGAGGTTTATCAATTTATAAAAAAATTGTTTAACTTTATTTGCACATGTAGTACATGTTAGTAGATAACATGCTATAATTCACCCAGTCAATATTTTATGTTTGTTTAATATTTAAGCCATTTTTAATGACATTTGTTTTTAATTATTTTAATGTTTATGCAAACAAAAAGTGCATAGTGCTGCTAATTTTATTCGTTGCTTTTTGGTTTTCAATATAAAACTTGGTGAAATGATTTCAGTGTGTATGAGTACTTTTTGAACATTTGCAGAACATTTTAATACCGTGATAATATTGATAACCCTGATCATTTTGGTCAGTATCGAGATATGACATTTTCATACTGTTTCATCTCTACATCAAACCCTAGTGTTATAGGCCTAGTATTAACAAAAGCAAACGTGAAATAAAAACACATTTGCTGAAGCAAACCAGCCATTTTAGCTTGCTTCTATAAATCTTCTAAAAGTGTTATTAGGTCATAATGCAGTACTGTGCAAGGATCATGTGAAAACAAGAAATTTATATATATAATGCATCCTTGCTGAATACAAAATATATATATATATATATATATATATATTAATTTCTTTCTAAAGAAGGAAATAAACCTTTTTGACCCAAAACTTTTGAATAGCATAACTTTTGAACCATAACTGTAATATGGTATGTGTGTACAAAGTATATGTTGCTTTATGTACAAAACTGTTTGGATAGACCCCAGCACAACACCTGAATGTTTTCACTTCAGCACAGCAGTTTTGGAGGAACTTTGATATATATTTGATACCCTTGACATACTTGCTTGACAGGTTTGACATATCTTCCTTGAGTAAAATACCTTGAGCATAACATCACACCACAGCCCATTAATTCTGCATCGTTTGGCGTGTTGGAAAGTTGGAAAACTATTCCATCCACTCTTCATGTTACAATCTTACTGCTTACACTTCTGTAATATCAAAATAAATGAATGTTCATATTAATGTCATATTAATATTATCATGAAAGTAATCAGCAGTTCTAATTGAAACGGATTATGTAAGAAAACAATAGGTGCAGTGAGATGTACATGAGTGGGTTAGAGAGCTATTGAAAAAAATGCATTCATCAACTTACACAGTTCCTAACATGAGTGTTTGTGTGGAAACAGGAAACTGTGGAATAACTGCCATGAAAATACAGAACCCAGTGCAGCCATTCAAAGAATAGTTCAACTAAATATGAAATTATGGCAGTTACTATAGTTGTTAGTTAAAATTATTATTATTATTCATAATTTTCTATTTTTTGACAGCTCTATTCCATACAATAATGCAATAATAATACAAAAAAATCCATACAGTAATCAAAAACAAAAAGCAATGTATCCGATTAAGGTCTGCAATATATGAGCCCAAACTACTTTGCACTGCAGCAAAGACAGATTTGTGACAAATGAGTAATGACAATGCCAAAAAAAATAATAATAATAATAATAATAGGAATACCATGGTGCTATCATGGTAAATGTTTAAACCATTCTTGATACAGCATGATATTACCATGGTACTATTGATTACTGAAGGAGCGGATGGCAATAATGGTAGTGTAATTTAGAAAGAGGTAAGCAAATGCAATTGAAGAGAAAACCACAATATAGTGCAACAGTTGGGTTCCAGATATACAAAAAAAAAAAATATCCCATTCATTTCCTCAATAGGGGAATTGTTTTTTTTAACTATAACTATATACAGACCTATGAATTATGTGGTTGTAATCGAAGGGATACACTTCTGTTGAAGCTGTTCAGCCTAAATTATTTCAGCATTTATTTAAAATAAATAAATCAAAAAACTGAAACAAGGGCTGTGTCCGAAATTTGAAACGTTGAAATAAATTGATATATTGTTAATATACTGTTTCTATATCATCCACATCTCTAAATTAGGACTGGAAAAAGATCAATCGCGAATAATCACATTCAACATAAAAGTTACATACTTATTATACATTAAGTAAAGATCATGTTCCATGAAGATATTTTGTAAATTTCCTACCGTAAATACATCAAAACTTAATTTTTGATTAGTAATATGCATTGCTAAGGACTTCATCTGGACAACTTTAAAGGTGATTTTCTCAATATCTGTATTTTTTTTGCACCCTCAGAAGATGTTCAAATAGTTGTATCTCTGCCAAATATTGTACTATCTTAACAAACCATACATCAATGGAAAGCTTATTTATTTATTTATATTATATAAATCTCAAAAAAAAAAAAAATTGCCTTATGACTGGTTTTGTGGTCCAGGGTCACAAATATACACAGCACACACACACATATAGTATGTGAACACAAATTTTTATTTTGAATGTGATTAATCGTAATTAAACGTTTTGCATCCCTACCCTAAATCAATAGTTTTATATATGTCCATTATGATTAAAGCCATTAAGTGCACAGTCTTATACCATTGTCTTTTGTCAGGTTTTCTTTCTTTTTTTTTGCTTAAAATTGTAACATAGTGATTCACTCTGTAGCTCGTTGGTTTGTTTCATTGCTTATAATGTTTTAACAAAGATTTAAAATTCTCTAAGGGAAAGATTCTCTACACCTCAAAAAAACCAAGGCCAATGAAAAAGTGGGCGGCACTTTGAACTCTAGATCAAAACAGTGATTGACATCTGTATCTTCACTTCACCAGCAAACAAAAACAAACAAAATAAGCACAATGGTACTACCATAGTTGTTTTTTTTCCCCATCTCAGTACCATATCACCTGATACTATCACTGCATCGTTGTAGCATGATATCACCACATTACAGGTACTTCTACAGCATTTACGAGCATCACAGGCGCGTTTGTGCGTTCCATTCATGCTTGTAATGTCCAAAAATGCTGTCTAGTTAAGCAGCGCACTAGGTTTAACAGCTGTGTACAGACATAACGCATCAATGCCATATCTTCAGACAAAATCAATCTATCATTTCTGAGAGCGAGATCAAAAATGATTTACATGTCAAAGACTAGCTTAAATGATTTAATCTGTTTCGATCGGTAACCTGCTGTCTGAAACAGAAGCGACAGGTTTTGCATAAAGGGAGCTGGTGAACTGCCCTTGTAAATCTGTAACTAACGTCACTGATTTGAACACAACCAATAACACGCATTCAAAGTTTAATACTCCACGATATGTCTCGTTAGTATATGTGTAGATAACTTACACACTTATAAGCAGCTGGGAAACTCCTGTGCAGCAGCGTTCGGTCTGCCTGTGCTGGACTTCCAGCCCATCTCCCACAAACTTCCGACGGTCTGCCTATCCCGCAGCTGACGGGCGGAGAGCGGAACTGCGAATCCCACTATGACCAGGGGTTAGCTCATGAATATGAATTAGTTCCTGCTGACGTCGCTAGGCAACCTCCCTAGAGCGTCCAGTCACGTTTCTGTATTAATAAACATGAGCCAAGCCCTCCCGGGCTTGTTCGGCAGCAAACTAACGCCCACCTGCCTATGTCTGCATTCAACCAATCAAATAGCCGTCTGTCAGGAGATATAATTAATATTCATGACCAAAAACCTTCACCATAGTGGGATTCACAAAATTACGACTGAAGGCGGAAAAGGCCTCTTCTTTTCCGGATGTAAAGAAAAGGACGATGGGATTTGTAGTTATAAATAGAATGTCTGTTGTTCAGCGTGATTAAGTGTAGGTCATATTTGATCCACTTTTCAAATAGTTTTACTGCAGTCACGTAGGCTAGATGTTATTCAGAAATCATTATAATATGTTGACTTGAAATTATAATAATAATTATAATGTGTTGCTCAAGAAACATTTTATTATTATTGTGCTGCTTTGTATTTCGGTGGAAACTGCCATTCCAAAGCTAGGGATGTGTACAATTTTTTAAAACAAAAAGAAATGAATACTTTTATTCAGCAATGACACATTAAACATATCAAAAGTGACAGTTAAAGATATTTGTAATGTTACAAAAAACCATTCTGAATGGAGTAATGGCTGCTGAAAATTCAGCTTTGCCATCACAGGAATGAATGACTATATTGCAGTTTTTATTGTATTTTTACTTTTTACTAATGTATTTTAAAGCTTTGGAGCTTTTACTTTCACAGTGTGGACTAAATGTGTGGTATATCCAGTTTATGCCTTGCAATGCTCTAGGAGGTGACTGAAGAGAAGGAAACAGTGCTGTATTATGGGAAATCCCCCTGGATGCTCTCTTTCCCAGTGTTTTATTGTTTAGGTGCAAGTTTGAGATTTGAGCAAAGGCTATTGGAGGTTATAGTGACGTGCAGAGCCTGCACATATTGAGATAAAAACAAAAAACACATATGTATATGAAAACAGACTGAAAAACTGCTCTAAACACAATATAAATTATGTCTCTAATTAATTACAAAATTAATAGATAATATTTAATACATTTTTAACAGTTCGAAAAATACATGCATGTTATTATGCAAGGCTGAAAATGTGGATAAACTGTAGAGTTTGAAACTGCAAATGAATATTTCTGAAAAATAACTAAATACATAAATTCTGTTTTGGATGCCTGTTTCCACCATGGAATAAAAAAGAAAAAAGAAAGAAAGAAAAGAAAAAAGAAAAGAAAATTAAAAAAAAAAAGCTTTTTCTCAGAATTCTGATCATTTTGATTATTTTTTTCTATCAATTCTGAGTTTACGTTTTGCAATTATTATTATTTTTTTTTTTTTAAATAAAAAAGGTCTATTGCAACGTTTTATCTCACAATTTTGACTTTGTTTTCAAATTTGAGTTTAGATCTCACAATTTGGGCTTTTCTTCTCGGAATTGTGAGTTAACATATTGCAACTCTGTGTTTATATCTCACAATTCTGAGATGAATTCTTAGATTTGCACAACAATAAGTCATAATTGTGATGTATTCTCACAATAGGAGTCAGAATTGCTAAAAAAAAAAATGCAGTTACTTTATACAAATATTTTTTTCCATAGTTTTCTTATCAGTCGTAAAGCAATAGTTCACTCAAAAATGAAAATTCTGTCATCATTTCCTAACACTCAAGTTGTTCCAAACCAGTATGAATTTCTTTCTTCTGTTGAATGCAAAAGAAAATATATTGAAGGATGTTGGTAACCAAATAGTTGGTGTGGCCATTGACGTATGGAAAAAAAAAAGTAGTAAAGGAGCATTCACGCCATATCGTAATTACCGTAATTACGAGCTACCAACTTGTAAAAAGTGCACGTCCTCATAGAACTCGTAATTACAACCTGTGAACAGGGAGTTTTCTGAGAGCTAACTTAAATGTTATTTTGTAATATTTATGTTTTAAAATTCGTGTAATTGACTTTTGCCAATGTAGATGCCTTCATACGAAAGTAATGTGAACATAAACGAAATACATGCAGCGCAGAGTCAGATATCTAGGCTATCCATGTGATAACAACCTAAAGAAATAATTATAAAGTGTAATAATGATGCATTTGCATAGCAACTGTTGTGTTGTGTTTTACAGCTGCCAGTAACATTCACGCGGGTTCATTTTGTTGACTGTCCTTATAGAAACAGATAATCCGAGGACGTGAACAGCACTGAGTTGAACGTCACGTGTTGTCATCTCGGAATTACGGTAATTACGACATGGCATGAACACAGCATAAGTCAATGGCTACCAGCCACTGTTTGGTAACCAACATTCTTCAAAATATCTTCTTTTCATTTTTTTACGTCTTACTAATTCCTGAACTTTCTTGGTGACGAGTTAGTAAGATTCAAAAAGTCTTTCTGCTTTCTCCTATTCACTTTCGAATTAAAATGTGGGTCAGGGGAAGCCAGTCGTGTGGGTCACAGGGTCAGAGCAGCAGAGTGACTTTATTTAAAGCCTGCATGGGGTCAGCGGGTCATGCAGTAGTCTGTGAACGGCTGCTGTATATCCGCACTGCTCGGCTGAGCATTTTCCAGCATGTATTGTGATCAGGATAGCTTTGCTTCCTCAGTGGCAGTTTGCCCATGTGAAAACACAGAGCGCACCACGCAAAACATGCTTCCTCTTCCCTCAATTCGCAGCCCTTGAAAACAATAGCAATGCAGCACGCTTCAAGAGGAGGGAAACTATTTTGAGGCTGCATGAGCCAAATGATGGCAGTCCACAGATCTAGGTATGAAAAATGAGCTTCAAAAACAACAGCTAATGGTGCAATAGCTGCTCCTTAGAAGATATTTTTCTTTTTCAAGTTTAATTTTACAGTATAATGTGCAAATGATATACGCTAACTTTCTGTATGCATGGAAGACATGGATGAGCTTGCCAAAATGTGCAGTACCAGAGCACACTGGGCAACATATTGTATCCCACAAATGCAATTTAGACCTCACTATTTGAAGTGCACTTTTTCTGTTTGGAATTTTCAGTGTGAAAACACTACTAAAATTGCTTAGAACAGTGCATAAGGTCGTGAATTGGAATATGCCTTGAGGAAACTTTCTGAGAACTAAAAAAGCAGCAAGAAGAAGAAGAAGAAGAAGAAGAGACGAATGAAGACTTTCAAGTGTTCACGGCAGACTGTCACCAGCTGCTTTTGCTCCAACAAGTTTCAGACATTAATCTGGATGCAAACTGTACATGCAAAAAAAAAAAAAAAAAAGAATAAAAAAAATCTGTGCAAGAAAAATATTAAGAAAATTAAAATAAGAAAATGTATGCCCAAAAAATAAAAAAACAAGATCTTCTGTAAAAAAAAAATTATAATAATAAAATAAAATTAATAAAATAAAGTAAAATCTAATATAGAATAAGAACTTCAAATATATGCACAAAAAAGGAACTTCTAGGGGAAAAAAACCCTGCATAATAAATAATAGTAAAAAGTGCATTAAAATTATTCTTTCTTTCTTTCTTTCTTTCTTTCTAAATCTTTTTAATCTACTTTAGCATTGTTTATTGACTGCACTACATTTAATTTCATTTTGTAATTGTATTTATTTATTTTTGTTTTTTGTACAGCAATGAGGCCACTTTATATTAATAATTAAAGCTACAGAGGATTTTGGATGCTGTTATATTTGTTGCCTAAGCTGGAAATGAATAAAAATACCCAGAAGTGTTTCTAACCGACAGACAGACAGACAGACAGACAGATAGCTAGATAGATAGATAGATAGATAGATAGATGACCGCATTGGAAATAAATGGGGAGCAAATATGCTTTTAAGTAAACAGTTTAAGTTGGAATTTTTTTCAGGTCAAAGCTCAAAAAGTAGTTAACAGGTAATACATGGATAATAACTATTCCTTAAATATAATTTAGTACCATAAAATCCCCCCAAAATGCAAAATGTTAAATGAAAAAAAAAATTAAAATAAAAATGGAAAAAAAATAACATAAAAAATCAAAATAATAATAAAAACAATGAATGAAAAGGTATTGCAGCGATACTAAAATACTGATTGTTCATCTCTATTTTAGGCTGTCAGCAATAACTGTTAAATTTAAACTGTTCAGATTATTGTGTTCAAACAGATTATCATCCTGTCTTTAGTTTTCATTGTTTTATTTTAAACGCTGGGTGTTGGTACCTTGCTCCTAGACCGGCGTTTGCATAAGCCAAATTCTTTATTGACAGGTCCACTGCTGTGCTCTTGCCACTCGCCATTGGCATAGCTTTGCACTGTGATGTGATAGCGCACTGATCGATCAGATCGCACACTGTATGGACGGCTCACAATGGAAGACTGGCACACAGCAGGATCCCAGTGTCTTAACCTCTACACACACAGAGAGAGAGAGAGACAGTTAGAAGGAGGGTGGGAGAAGATGACATATGTTCTGAGGAATCTCTGAGTTCACCCAAAATATAAAAGATAAAAAATGTATGACTTTTTTTCTTTTCCTTTTGTGGAATTCATGCATGCCTACATTTAAAAATGGTGTGTCAAGCCTCGTAGGCAGGTTTGACTACAATAATGAAACATGCAAGAACCAGACTTAAATTTCAGACTATTTCTAACATACAGGTGCATCTCAATAAATTAGAATGTCGTGGAAAAGTTCATTTATTTCAGTAATTCAACTCAAATTGTGAAACTCGTGTATTAAATAAATTCAGTGCACACAGACTGAAGTAGTTTAAGTCTTTGGTTCTTTTAATTGTGATGATTTTGGCTCACATTTAACAAAAACCCACCAACTCACTATCTCAACAAATTAGAATACTCCATAAGACCAATAAAAAAACATTTTTTACTGTACATGTACTCAATACTTGGTAAGGGCTCCTTTTGCTTTAATTACTGCCCCAATTCGGCGTGGCATGGAGGTGATCAGTTTCTGGCTCTGCTGAGGTGGAAGCCCAGGTTTCTTTGACAGTGGCCTTCAGCTCATCTACATTTTTTGGTCTCTTGTTTCTCATTTTCCTCTTGACAATACCCCATAGATTCTCTATGGGGTTCAGGTCTGGTGAGTTTGCTGGCCAGTAAAGCACACCAACACCATGGTCATTTAACCAACTTTTGGTGCTTTTGGCAGTGTGGGCAGGTACCAAATCCTGCTGGAAAATGAAATCAGCATCTTCAAAAAGCTGGTCAGCAGAAGGAAGCATGAAGTGCTCCAAAATTTCTTGGTAAACGGGTGCAGTGACGTTGGTTTTCAAAAAACACAATGGACCAACACCAGCAGATGACATTGCACCCCAAATCATCACTTGTTTGGTCCATGGGGGGGGGGGGAAATCATTCAGCTTTGGCTGAATGACACAAAGAATGCATGAGTGATGACAATATTGTGGGTGAACTGCTTTACACAACACCAGTTGAATACATAAATGAAATACATTGATAGCTCCAGCTTAAAGTGCCATCTGGTGGATACTTAAGACGTAATAAGTCCTAACTTGTTAGGCATATTCTTGTGAAAAAGAAGTACACTTTAGGATACTTTTAAAAAGATAATTTATTATGGTTATAATTTACTTTAAAATAAAATACTTAAGCACAAGCTGAATGTAATTTCTCAGACTCTTAATAGCATGTTATTTATTTACTATTAAAATGTATTACAATTTAAATTTATATTATGGTAAATGCAAACAGTGATTTTAAGAGTGCTTGGAAACATTTTAGTATAGGGACCAATACTCACTATTAACTAGTTGTTTATTAGCATGCCTATACTAGCATATTGGCTAGTTTATTAATTATAAAGCACATATACTGCATGACCATATTCTACATCCCTAATCCTACCCAATACCTTAAAACTTAACAACTACCTTACTAAATATTAATAAGCAGCAAACTAGGAGTGCATTAACGCAAAAGTCGTAGTTAATGGTTTAGCGAGAATTGAGCCTTAAAATAAAGTGTGACCGAGTGCTTTTTGATCCAATTAAGTAAGTACATCTCTACATATTGCTTTTATTGTCTTTGAAATGTGGTTAAACTGCACTGCTAAATATACTGGCAAGCATTTATGGCTAAATAAATTACACTTATCATTTCCATTGAAACTTGTATGCCATAAATATGTTTGTTATTACACATTTGTAATGAAGTCACAGATATGTTAACTTTAAATGTATTATCAAATAACACACTACATCACGTACTTAGTCAACACATCAAAATAAGTGTACTTTTTAAAGCATGATAAGTAAAACTTATAATTTGACACATTTAACAAAGTGCACTTTGTGTGTTGAGACTTGGTCATGAAAAGTGTCCTCTCTTTAAATACACTTTGATGGACTTATATTTCATTAACATTATATCATCTGCAATGTAAATTTTTTTAAATATAGTTTAAAGGTTTGAAGTACACTACAAGTGCACATTTGATACAGTTATGCGCACTTATTTTTCACAAGGGTATATGAAGCTGTGAATGCTCTAACCTCAATGGAGAAGCTGTATGTATCTGATTCGCCCATTTTAGCAGCTTGGAGAAGAAAGTAAAAGCCATAGATGCTGATGGTTTGAGTGCAGCACACTTGTTCCTGGACGGTGACACAAGGAAAAACAACACACAAAATACTGCCTTACAAGCAAGTAAAAGACCATGAGCATGAAAGAAAAAGCATGGATTGACTTTGTCATATTGTAACAACTGTAATTGCAAGTGACTGAAGGACTGAAAAGCTCCAGGAATGGCCATAATGCATCAGTGTTGAAGTGTCAGAAAGTGTACCGCACCCTATCAAACATCATTCCAAAACGGATAGCTTGTTTGGAGAAGTCAGTCAATACCATGTCGCCCCCGCTGTAAAGCTATGGAAAAAACATACAGATAAACCCTGCAGCTAATGAATTAGTTTTTACTTGGAGCCAAAAAATCAATACAACTTATATTAAAGCAAGCAGTTTGTGAATTATGTATGGCGGTACATCTGGAGTGACGGGTGGGTTGAATAAGGTGTTGTGATTGTGATCTCTACACACACACTCACAGTGTGGTAATGATTGGACAGGATGTGCAGCAGCCAGGATTCAGGAAGAACTCTGATGTTTTGCAGCTCCTGCAGATGCTGCCCTGAGACATGAACACACAAAAACAACATAACTCAAATGTAGTGTTGGGTAGTAAACTAAAAGTAGCAATGCTTCTAACTTAGGCAAGAACATTTCTGTTATTTCCAAAACAGTGTAGCTTTTCCAGTGATAAGCTACTTCTCCCAACAAGTATAGTGTTTGGTTGAAGGAATAGTTCACCCAAAAATAAAACTTTGCAGAAAATGTATTCATTCAACATGTAGATGATTTTGTCTCTTCATTAGAACAGATTTGGAGCAATTTAGCATTACATCACTTGCTCAACAATTCCTCGGCAATGAATGGGTGCCGTCAGAATGAGCGTCCAAGCAGCTGAAAAAAAAAACATCACAATAAACCACAAGTAATTACCACAACTCAAGTCAATCAATTAACGTTTAATGTTCAATTAAATAGCTGCATGTTTGTAAGAAACAAATCCATCATTAAGGCAGCTTAACTTCAATCCGTTGCTTCTGTCTAAAATACCAGTCCTCTTAAAAACCACCAACATATTTGTTAAGAACAACGTTTTAGAGTGTTTTCGCTTAAAAATGGTGCTTGATCTGTTCATATTTCTCTCCTGATTCACTGGAGAAAGCAATATTATGGATAGAAGACTTATATTTTAGCCGGAAGCAATGGTTTGAAGTTAAAAACATCTTAATGATAGATTTGTTTATAATAAACATGAATCTTTTCACTTCACTGGAGTCTTGTTATCACTTGTGGATTACCGTGATGTTTTTATCAGCTGTTTTGACTCTCATTCTGATGGCACCCATTCATTGCAGAGGGTCCATTGGTGAGCAAGTGAGCAAATTTCTCCAAATCTGTTTGATGAAGAAACAAACTCCATCTTGGATGGCCCAAGAGTAAGTACATTTTCAGCTAATTTTGATTTTTGGGTGAACTATTCCTTTAACATTAGTTGAAGAGAACTTTGTTTTATTTATGTTTTTACATAATGAAACAGTTTGATGCTAAGTTGCAACATTCCCCTCATTAAATGAGGTATCATTCATCCCTGTATCTTGTGCAGGATAAGTTATGTACTTACTTAGTATGTAGGGTTAAGAGTTTGTTTAGATCCATGATTCTGCATATGAGCAAACAGTGCTAATAACTGTTTCCAAACAGGTTTCCCCACATGTTCTGTCATTTTTACGTCTCTTGACTCTTGGACACTACAACACTTTTTTTGTCCATGCAAGTTTGAATGACATGGTGGTGAGTATAACAAACAAATGTTCCTTTTTGATGAATTATCCCTTTAAGATCTAAAAAATAGTCCACATCAGTAGTATGACTGTGCCTGTGAAGTATTTCAGAAAAGTTGATAGTGTTGTCACGTCTGTTTGGTGGACGTTGGAGGTCCAGTGGATGAGGTTCTGACTGTGGCCATGACGTGATCCTGTAGCTGGGATGTACTGTTTGTCTGGACACACTCTCGTGGAGATATACGCATTCATTCTGCCAAACTGTCTGTTTTCAGTTAAGCTAACAATGAGGCATAACAGTATTCAGACACTGGGGACAAAGATGTATGCTTGGTTTTGAAGACCAATCTAATGCTGTAGACAATGTTAGTTTGTGATGTTGTGAGCATCTATCATGAAGCAACCAAAACTTACATTCAGTAATGCCATGCATACGAAGGGCTTGAAAGATAGTGATGTATTTTTGACCCTGAGGCTGTTCCAAGAAAACAGCCGTTTCCCTGAAACAGACAGATATATGATGGAGGGATGTCATTAAAACAGCATATGTGCATGGAACTAGCTAAGCCGTATCAAGGTAATTTAAAAAAGAACGAATAGTGTACTGAATTATTGTAATGTCCTCCATAAATGGGGCTTTTACTATCTGGAATTATACTATTATCACGTGCATTGTGTTTTGCTGATAGCTGTAAATGCCATCAAGGAGGATGTGATGTTGTGAGCATCTATCATGAAGCAACCAAAACTTACATTCAGTAATGCCATGCATACGAAGGGCTTGAAAGATAGTGATGTATTTTTGACCCTGAGGCTGTTCCAAGAAAACAGCCGTTTCCCTGAAACAGACAGATATATGATGGAGGGATGTCATTAAAACAGCATATGTGCATGGAACTAGCTAAGCCGTATCAAGGTAATTTAAAAAAGAACGAATAGTGTACTGAATTATTGTAATGTCCTCCATAAATGGGGCTTTTACTATCTGGAATTATACTAATGGATCACATGCATTGTGTTTTGCTGATAGCTGTAAATGCCATCAAGGAGGATACGTACTTGGAGAAGAAGGTGATGATGGTGCTGTGGGCTGGTAGGGTCTGTCTGAGGGGGTTTAACTGCAGGTACAGCCAGCACAGCACTGCTCTCAAGACCTCATACTCATTAGATGTGAACAGTCTAGACACAGAAAGCTTATTATTTTCCTGCTGATTTACTCCATCTGCTCAGTTTTTATGTGTTTTAATAGTCATTATGTATGCAGAAGGTGACTTGAAGTACAGAAAAGTACTTTATAAAAGTGTTATTAAGAATGTCCAGGCCATATGTCACCACAAAATCAAAAGAAATTATATTTTGCACAAAGAAAAAAGGCCTATTTTAAGACCATTATGTGTTTGGCAGAGGGAAATTGCAAAATCACATTTCACCCATTACAATAAAGAAAAAATAAATAAATAATGATATGGGTCTACGCATCATGGTATTATTTGGTGCAATGTATTTATTTTATGTGATGTAAATTAGAAAAGGTTTGGAGAAAGGGTGATTTTCATGACTATATTGGAGTATTGAGACTCTAATGAGAAATAGCATCGAGAATAAAACTTTTATTACTTAATATGACACATTGCACACACAAAGGTATGTGCTTTGGCCTTCATTGTGTGTACAAGACATATTTTACATAAGTTTTTTTCCCCCCAATCCCATTAGACATTTTTCCCCCTGGCCAAAATATATGTAGAATATATAGTAAATATATGTTGTAAACATGTAATATTAAAGGGGTCATATGATGCGATTTCAAGTTTTCGATTCGTCTGAAAGAAGAAAGTCATATACACCTAGGATGACTTGAGGGTGAGTAATTTATGGGCTAATTTTCATTATATATATATATATATATATATACAGTATATACATTTATTTATTTATGAAGACCATTAATACTATTTTAAGACCATTAAGTATTTTGTGTTTTGCATTATGACATTACACATTTCCCCATTACAAGATAGATAAATAGATAGATACTAGATAGATGTACTTATTTTATGTTGATGTAAATGAAGTAAATGTTGTAAATGAAGAAAACATTTGCTGAAAGGATGATTTTCCTGACCATATTACAGTAATGAGAATCTAATGAAAATGACCATTGAGAATAAAGGGAATTACAAACAAACGCAAAAGTAAAACACCCTGATGCACTGCAGTAATGAAGCTTTGGAAGGAAAATGTCACGATGCAAAACATCCTAATGGTCTTATAAACAGGCTTCATATTCTTTATGCAAAAGCAATGTAATCAAACAAGATCCTGATGAAGTGCTTCTCAATGTGATTTGCCACTGAAAGGTCAAAAAGAGAAGAAAAAAAATACGAGACCTTGGACTAAGCAGGGTCTTCAGCAGGAGGTCAAAGGGCAAATCTCTGAGTTTTATATGGAAGGAGAGTTCAGTCACCAGGAACAGCTCCAACCAGCGCTCGCATGCTCTCTGGAGAACAGTCTCTTTAAGCTGAAAAACACAGAAAGAAGTTTATAGAGGTTTACACACTGAATACAGAGCTCCCCCTATTGGTCATTTAAAGAACAATAGAAGAAGAAGAAGAAGAAGAAGAAGAAGAAGAAGAAGAATTGTTACCTTGCAGGACACTCGATGAAAGCTGCACACAGTCAGTGATGAAATATTTGCCAACATCTCTTTAAGACACCTGTCAATTATATCCATCAGCTTTAAAAGTAAATGTAAAAATATTGGATATACCATACAACACTGTGAATTCATATATGTCTGGATTATTTTTGATATTCTGAAGTGGCATTCTAAAAAATAAACATATGAGCAATCGTGACTGTGTGTAAAATTTAATTCCCATTAAAGATTACAAATTGACGAACCCATGACCAAGGGAGAAATGCACTGTTATGCAATGCACGCTGTAGTTGAAACTCTGCTGGGTGGAACATGGGTGATCTTATTTGAAAAATATCTTTCAAATAAATACAGTGACTGACTGCAGTGCCAAAATTCACATCCAGTTCCACCCAACATCCTGGATATGAATCAATCTGAGATTGGACAACACAAACTTCTCTAGAGACTTGGGTGTGGGCTTATGCACTACTGGATCAGTCTTTATTGCTTAATATGACACACTACACACACACAGGAATAGTGTTTTTTTTTTACTTTCTTTTTTTGTAGGAGACATATTCTATGTGACCCTTTGTCAAATCTTTCCTAACCTATGATTTATTTTCATACCAAAATATATGTAGAAACTAAATATATGTTTTAAACAGCATGGCTTAAAATACATTTACATACAAATACACTTAAAATTAAAAAATGTAATCTATTCCTGTGATTGCAAAGCTGAATTTTTTAGCAGCATTTACACCAGTCTTTAGTGTCACGTGATCCTTCAGAAATCATTCTAATATGCTGAATATTCTTTCAAAAATATATATAAAAAAAAATCACAATTATTCCAAACGTTGGATTGGTATATATATATAAGTGACAGTGACTGCAGTAGCTTGTGTTTTTGACATCTTGTACTGAACCTGCTAGTGCAAAGACAGATTTGAAGTTGTCGATACTCACTTCTGGAAGAGGTTTGACATTCCCAGTAATGCAGCAGTAGAGAGCACAGCCTCTTCCCACTCACTGGGGCGTTCCTCTGGGTCGTACAGGGTCCGCAGGGCAAAAGACAAAGCTAGAACACAGCAGAGATTCTTACATAACTCTGTTTCTCCTTAAATGTCACTGTATGCCCCCTCATCAGTCAATAATAGCACACTTACTGTAGATAAGAAGCTCATGTGACAGCAAGTCAACAAGTGATGATGACACAGCTTGTTATTTACCGCTATAATATTATAAATATGACACCTTTTTAGCGCTTACCCTCTTTATTGATGGAGGCGTCTTTGACAGGCAGTCGGAGAATCAAAGGGCCGCTGAGATGCCACTTTCTGTAGACCAGTCCTCTTTCACACTGAGACCTATTAACTTTGCTGTCTTTACTTATGGCTGCAGTATCACAAACAAAACGGAAGGCCTGAATTTCTCTCTTGAACTGTTTCTTTTTTAATATGTCCATTCCACAAACTCTAAGATAAACATGTAAAATATTTATATCTGAAGCTGTATACAGTATTTATTATGATGACTATAATGGGATCTTCACTTTTGCATTATTTATTACATAATGTTTATTAAATAGTGTAATAAATTTGTTATTCTGCATATTTTATGACTATTTTAATGAACTCCTTTATAAAAAAAGAGTTCTGTCCCATGTACACATTATATAATGCCATTTGGATGGGTTCAACTACTTCTCAGGACTTTTTAAAAGGCTATTTTAGAGGTAATGTGTGCTATTCCTGCACCACTGGTGTCACCAAACAGAAAATCTCAACAAAAATAATGACTGTTTTCAAACAAGTTTCCAGAACAACACTCTCCCCTCTCCCACTGGTTAGTCAAATAGATCCTCATGTTATTAGTTGAGCCATTGTTGTTTTGTATCAAGCTTGGTGGGATGCTCAAACGATTTTCAGTTTGTACTGTTAAAAATAGATACTGATCCTACCTGAGAGTATTCATGCAGCATACTGTTGCTATGGTTACATCTTCAGGCAAACATCATTTTTTTTAAATGTACACTATTGACTAATTTACTACGCTTTAAGTTCTTCAGAGACCTTTTAAGATCTACCAACCCCAGAAAACAAAACAATGCACAACAAACCAAACCAACCAAACCACAAAAAAAAAACACAAAACAAAACACAACTCACAAAACAAAACAAAACAAAACAATACAAAACAAAACAAAACAAAACAAAACAAAACAAAACAAAAAACAAAAAACAAAACAAAACAAAACAAAACAAAACAAAACAAAACAAAAAAGCATATACTCTAGATGGGCACCATACCAGCTCTCTCTTGTAGCTGAACATCCCTCTGTCTTTTGCTGTTGCTATACAGCTCAGATAATGTGTCTGAATAGCTCAAGACAGAGCAATGCAGCTCCCACCTGACCCCCAGACATTCCAGTACTGCATCTATGAACATAAACAAACAAAGACAGATATTTACTATATCATTATACACCGTTTTATAGAAGCATGCAGTTGTTGTGTCATTGCTAAGTGGTTGCTAGGGTGTTCTTGGTGGTTGGTTAGTCAAAAACAGCCCAACTCCAAGTCTCCATGGCCCCTATTTCAGAAAAAAAGGTACAAAACTGGTCACTAGGACTGTGCCCTTTCAAAAGGTATTTATTTATTGTTTTAACTTATTTAACCCTAAAGAGTGCACATTATTATCTAGTGATAAGATCATTACAAATCACACTGTGCGACATGGATCTAATAAACTTAGGTACAATATGTATGCAGACTGTACGATGATGACACCTAGTGACTCGTAGGCTACGACGCAAGTTACTATTGAGGAACAAAGCGTCATTAGCACACACTAGTGGTAAACAAAAAGAGCATGATGAAGCACAGTTTAGCAGTTGTACTTTTTTATGTTTGCTGATAAAAGAGGAAGCTGTTTGAGGTAAGCAGTTTTAAGTTTTAGCGTGATGTCGCGTTGATCAACGCCATTTTTTACTGCATTTGTATTGGCTGTACACGTAGTAAACGTGGGTCGTAGCAGCAAACACACTGTGTCATGATCATGCTGAATTTCTGAAACTGTCAGAACTGTCAGGCTATCTTTGGTCGCAACAGCCGTCTTAGGACCACCATTTCGTTTAGGAACCAAGATCACAGAAATCGTCACATTGCTAGGGTGTTGCTATGGCTTAATTTTGACTTTAATCGTAATTAAACTTCTTGGCTTACTATCCAGGCTCTAGATATGACTCAGGTTGCTCATTCAAACTCTATTATCGTTTTATCATCATACAGGTGAAAATCACTTAGAAATACAATAATACACCTCTTCTACACAAGTCACATAATTTGAGCCATCATCCATTCCTGTAGAACATGGTTGTTCAAAATAAATTTGTGCATTAGCAATAATAATTCCTGTCTTAGCAAATATCACCAATTAGATTGTCAATACCTGGTTTAGCATTTTGGGTCAATCTGCGAGACAAAATGTAAAATTGTTCCTCTTGAGTGTCAAGCTTTGAAGACCATGTGACATCTTTGCTGCATATAAAGGTAAAGAGATACATTATAGGTGCATCCACACACACACACACATGCACGCAGGATTGTTTATGGATTATTGTGATGTTTTTATCAGCTGTCTTGACTCTCATTCTGACGGCACCCATTCACTGCAGAGGATCCATTGGAGAGCAAGTGATGTAAATGCTAAATTTCTCCAAATCTGTTCCAATAAAGAAAAAAAACTCATCTACATCTTGGATGGCCTGAGGCTGAGTAAATTGTCAACAAATTAAAATTTTTTAGTAAGCATTTTTTAACATCAACATAGCTTTTTTTTTTTTTTTTTTAACATGCAATCTTTGCAATACTGTTTGCAACACTGCAACAATATTTGGGACATGACTGAATGCAGTTTAATACACAAATTTGCATAATTTTGCAACACTAATCATGAAATGAATATAAAAATCTAGTTAATGCAGTTAATCCCTTAAACTCTAATTATAACTAACTCAATGCATTGGACCAAAAAAAAACAACAAAAAAACAACAACAACACTATAATCAATAAGCTTGTTAGGCAGCTGAAGAACAGAAGAAGAGTCATACAGGTTTGGAATGACATCACAGTCAGTAATGAAGTCATACTTTTCATTTTTTGATGAACTATCCCTTATTAAAATATTTAATAGTTCTCTCCTCAAAAGACATGGGGTTTGTACCTTTACTGCTTTAACAAAGTAATAGGACAGCAATTTGCTCCCTATTTCTGGAAAGTATCTATTAACATCTCTATATTCATCCCTATATCATCTCTGAAGTAAAAACAATCAACAAAGCTATAGCAATAACTCCAGTCATAAGAAGCACTCAATTCAAGCAGATGCCTCTCAGCATGTGCACCTCTATTTCATCACAATATTCTGATTATTCCGAATTAAAAAGACCTGGCATAGGAATCAAAAGCCATACTGTCTTTCCTATTGTTTCTCTGGGTAAAGTGCCTTCAAGTGCGTAACTGCCAATGCCTCTTAAACCCCTCCTGTGCCAAAACCCTACAGGTGCCTATCTCTAAAATGATGCCAGGTTTGTGACACCAGGTCGGCGGGTTGGCACAGACTGGCACTCGTATCCCCCTGGTCAACCCAGGATTCTGGCAAAAGTCAATGCTGAAGACGCGCTGCGGCATTATGGGTAAAACTCATTAATGCAAGTTGGTTACTTCTTGATATAAGAAAGCCTTTGCCAAATCTAAACACCATTCTGAAAGACGTGTGTTGTCATGATTTGTGGATAAATTGGATCTATCTTGCTCAGTGTACTGTAATGCAATGTAACCGATAAGCTGTACAAAAACACAAATACATAAACAAACAAATATAAAACACACACAAAGATGGATGGATGGATGGATGGATGGATAGATAGACAGACAGACAGACAGACAGATAGATAGATAGATAGATAGATAGATAGATAGATTGTATAACTTTTGTTACATTGCATTTTTAGCATATAGTATAATGTAAACTATATTTCACCACAAAAAAAAGAAAAAAGTAAATACTATTTCTTCAAAATTTCATGTTTAATTCAATGTGTTACTTGCTGTTTCTTTGTAGCGTAATTTGCTAGCAGTTTCTGAGTGAAACATGTTTCTACACCATTTTTTCATCGTTGTTGTGGGTTTTGTATTTAGGTTTTTTGGGTCTAGATTGTAAGATATTATTTTTATTGTGTTATGATGTTTTTACATTGTATTTACAATAGTAATAGTAATAGTAAGTTATAGTAATTTTAATGCTATTCTTCGCATGTATTTTATGATTTTATTGTGACATAAGGTTTCATGTGGTAGGGGTAGTTCAACCAAACAGTTGATAGTAGACATTGACTTCCATTGTATTTTTATTTATTTATTTACCATACTATGGAAGTCAATGGCTACCATCAAATGTTTGGTTACCAACATTCTTCAAAATATTGTCTTTTGTTTTCAACAGCTGAAAAAAATTCATACAGGTTTGGAACAACTTGAGGGTGAGTAAATAATGACAGAATTTTCATTTTTGTGTAAACTATCCCTACAAAGGTATTTATATAGTAGGACAGTGATGAGTTATATTTCATGTGTGCATGAGTCCAACACAATTTTCCTGGATTGCATTTTTAGGCTGATTGCACATCTCACCTGATTTAATTTTTCTGTCTGCTGATTTATCCCCAAACTCCTCTGCCCTCCGAACCTGTGCCTGACCCAGCAGGTCACTGCCTAAAGCACCTGCCAGCTGCCAGCGGTTAGTGTGCCCAGCTTGTGTGCGCTGACATAGTGAGTGAGCCGACACCTGTTAGAAGCATAGAATAACAGTATGTGCTAAATATTCCAAAGTGAAATAACTATATTAGGTACAGAGTTGTGAAGGAGATTTGAACTTACACTTCTGGTAGAGTTTTGTTGTGAATTGTGGGAGGTTAAAAACATCAACCTGAAAAACAACAGTACTGAATGAATAGCCTAATAAATATTTACAAACACAATTCCGTAAACTCTTTTACTATATGAAATTAACTATAGCTATGAAGTGTATTGTAAGATATTTTTGTTACACTGAAGAAAAAAAAAAAAAAATTGGTGAGCGGCTTTAAAACAGTTTTTAGTAAGACATTACAAGTAAATTTCACAGTTACAAAGAAATGACAATCAGCCTATTAATCTCGAAAAAGTAAATAAAAATAGAAACAGTAAAAAACAAAACAAGTCTGATCATGTTTGTGAAAGTGTATCATGGCATGAACAAAGGAGATCTCTGAGGACCTCAGAAAAAGAGTTGCTGTTGCTCATCAGGCTAGAAAAGGTTACAAAAACATCTCTAAAGAGTTGTCATGCAGCAAGACAACGACCCCAAGCACACAAGTTGTTCTACCAAAGAATGGTTAAAGAAGAACAAAGCGAATGTTTCGTAATGGTCAAGTCAAAGTCCGGACCTTAATCCAATTGAAATTTTGTGGAAGGAGCTGAAGCAAGTAGTTCATAGGAGGAAACCCACCAACATCACAGAGCTGAAGCGATTCTGTGTTGAGGAATGGTCTAAAACTCAAGAGAAAAGATTACAAAAACAGCGCTAAAGAGTTTTGACTCCACAAATCCACAATCAGACAGATTGTGTACAAATTTTCAAGACCACTGGCACCCTCCACAGGAGTGCTCCACCAACAAAGAACACTCTAAAAGCAAGACGTGTAATAGTCTGCAAGGTTGCAAAGGAACCCAGGGTAACTTCTAAGCAACTAAAGACCTTTCTCACATTGGCTAATGTTAATGTTCATGAGTCCACCATCAGGAGAACACTGAACAGCCACGGTGTGCATGGTGCATCCAAAAAGAACATTGCTGCCAGTCTGCAGTTTGCTAAAGATCATGCGGTCAAGCCAGAGGGCTACTGGAGAAATGCTTTGTGGACAGATGAGACCAAAATAGAACTTTTTGGTTTAAATGAGAACCGTTATGTTTGAAGAAAAGAACACACTATATATATATATATATATATATATATATATATATATATATGATACAATAGAAAGCAGTTATTTTAATGCATAATACTATTTCACAATATTAGTGTTTTGATGTATTTTCAGCACATAAACGCACTCTTGGTGAAAATAGGAGACTTTATTAACGACATTTAAAAATCGTAATGTTTCCTAATGACAAGTACATGACACTTATGCATTAACTCACCTTGTGTGAGGTCTGAATGGCATATTCCTGCTGGATAAGTGACTCCACTGGACGTGCATTCTCTCACTTTATACTTTCACTGGCGCTGACTGACAGTTCACATCATGTTTTAAACACTTTTAAGACGTTAAAAGACTAAAAAACGTTTAATGAATATAGCATTGTTTCTCACTACATATTAAATAAACACTGAAAGCCACAAAATAAACCAGACAGTAAGTTACTGTACAGGTGGATGAAAATGGAAAGAAACTTAGCGTTTATGGGCCATGTCTACTCCTTGTTGACAGGTCCTGTTGCTAGGAGACATGTGGGTCACTTGACCTGTCAGATTCCTGACCAAAACAAACCGAAGAAATAAAATGCTAACGTTATATAAACAAACGAAAACATTCACTATTGGCCCAAAATGTAGACAATGCGAAACTGCCATTTTTTTCTTAATATAATTGTATTACTGATTGCATCATATAATAATTGCTGTTAATAGTGTTCATCATCTGTTTGATGACGTCTTTAATTGATTTTTCCGTACATTTCTGCCATATGTACATTAACTGACAGTCACCACTGATAAGCTACCACTAAATATTGTAGAAACTTAATTTGCTGTAAAGTTGCTTTGCAATGATTTGTATCGTGAAAAGCGCTGTACAAATAAACTTGAATTGAATTGAATTGAATATTACTAATTACTAAACATTTTTGTACTAAACAAAGATTCTAGTTGAATATAGCCCTCTTGCACGTGTATGTATATATTGTTGTCTGTTAAGTGTTATTTCAGTAAATTCCTTAACATAAAACCAACAACTGCCTACAATTCCCATAGTTCAGCAAGGAGTACGTGACGCCCATCGCGTTCAAGTTCAAGGCTCTTTCCAGGACTAACCAATTACACGCCTCGAAAATCGTCTGACGTATGCACAACGCGGCCCGTGATTGGTCAAAATTTTTACGCTTGTGCCGCGACGCGATTGTCGTGACGCGAAAACGCGAGGGAGGGGGAACGCGAATGGAGGCCGTTGGTGTTTCAGAGCCGAAACAATCGAGGGAGAAATACATGAGGAAAACTTGCATAGAAAGATTGTGAATCTTTATATTCCGTTATATCGAAACTCATATCTCAGATACACGTATAACTGTGTTGGTGGAGCTCGTGAAGCAGTGCTTGTCAGTATTTAGTGTTTGTTTATAGTGTTAGTGGAGCTCAGAGGCCCGGATTCATTCTCTTCATTAACCAGGCGAGTATTTAACCTCCTTTGGTCCTGCTGTGGGTTCAGTTCTTCTGTAGATTAAAAATCTACATTTTAACCAAATAGCGATTGAGTTTTAATGCTGGATATAGGAGTGCATTTCACCACATTGCCCGATTAAGTTAGCCTGCTAGCCTTTTCATGCTAATCTTCTTGCTAGTCCATTAGCCGTTAGCACGGTTATGTTGTTTTTATCAGCTAAACTGGTTTTCAGACACTCGTTTGTTGGAATCCACGTAAAGAAGTTACTATAGTAGTGTTAATGTGTTAATGTCTTATTTGCTTAGTGAGGGGAGGAACGTTGCAAAGTGAAAGGTAAACAGACGAGAACAGGTAACGTTAACTTACAATTATTAGCATTAGCTTATAATCATACTAGCTTTTAGCATTCTTAGTTTATTGCTGATTATTGAGGAACAGTCGCTGTGTTTGCAATGATCTGTCGCATCTGTTTTATAATGAATAGCCCCGAGATCTTCACACATGTAGAATGCTGAATAATGTTGATTTTATTCATTATGAACAGATGAAACTTGAGGCAGACTGTTAATAGTCAACATTTGATTACAAAACAGCCAGCGAATTATTCATGTAACAGTTGATAATTGTTCACAGGGAATATGAGACAGATGCCACAATGACATCTAGATTTGGAAAAACATACAGCCGAAGAGGAGGCGATGGGACCTCGAAGTTTGACGAGGTGTTGTCCAATAAAAGAGCCATGCTCAGCACCAAATGGGGCGAGACGACTTACAAAGCCAAGGTGGGAGCAAAGAGGCCCGGTTTGAAGACCGAGGTGACAGATCAGACCAAGAGGACCAAGGTCTTGGATGGTGATGGATCAGAGGATCCGTTCGGATTCGACAGTGACGACGAATCCAGGCCGGTCACGTCTCGTAATGTAGCCCAGCCTAAATCCAAAATGACATCGACAGGGGGATCCCAGGCCAGCCTAACGCTGGAGCCCAACAGCAGGGTGAACCAGCCCGCCAGCATAGAGGCCGTGGCCCCCAGCAGGGCCCCTTTCGTTCTCAGCACTGAGAGAAGTGCTCACAAAGTGCCAGAGGATCCTGGGAAATTTTTTAACACCTCTACTGCAGGTATGTTTTTCCCTAAAGGTTTTATTTTTTTCTCTCAGGAAATACATTGGGGTTGTGTTTTAACGTTTAAACACTACCTGATTTGTTCTAACGTCCCTGCATTAATCAGTTGTTGTTATATGCTGTTAGAGTGTTTCAGGTGTTTGACCTGTTTAACTTCACGGGAAGTGAGTGTGAGCTTACCACATTGTATAAACCTGCCCTAGATAGGTTTTTTGTGGTTGTTTACTTGCCTGAAACATTTAAACAAACAACTTTAACAAATGTATCACATCTAAATCTTTCTTAAGTTTGACTTTGCAGTTCATATTTAGCATAAAGTACACCATTGAAGTAAGGAAGCATATACAGTATCATCACTAAAGTCCTCTTTAAATCCTTGACTGTCCTGTAGAGGGCTTGTCAGCTGTTTCTTACAGTTTCTTTTGCTCAGATTGAGAGGTGTCGTTTCAAACCCGTAAGACCTTCGTTCATCTTCGGAACACAAATTAAGATATTTTTGATGGAATCTGGGAGCTGTCTGACCCTGCATAGACAGCAATACAACTGAAATGTTCCCAAGTCCAGAAACATAGCAAGGAGATCTGTAAAATAATCCATGTGACATCAGGGGTTCAACCGTAATTTTATGAAGCTACGAGAATACTTTTTGTGCGGAAAAAAAAACAACAAAAAAAACGACTTTATTCAACAATTCGTCTCCTCCGCGTCACCCTGTAGCGCCATTTTGGAGAATATCTGCTGGACGTAAACAGCGTATGCTGTTCTGTGCCAGCTGCGTCACACAGATACGCTGTTTTCGTTTAGATCAAATCACAACAACGTAGATCCGGCGCAGATCCGACGCAGCTGACACAGAACAGCATACGTTGTTTACGTCCAGCTGATACTCTCCAAAATGGTGCTACAGGGTGATGCGGAGGAGACGAATTGTTGAATAAAGTCGTTTACTTTGTAAACGACACACTACTAGATTTTCAAATCATTCAGAACGCAACAAACTCACTCAGAAATGTGCCTTGTTACCAGTAGATGTGTAAAAAATTAAAACAATATGCGTTCTTCTAAAATTGGCACAAAATGTCAAACATGTTTGATATCCTCAGATGGATGGAATCATAGTCTGAAGTAAAAAAAAAAAAATCTGTGACTATCACGCGATCTGATTTTTCTGTGATATCTGTCAACATCTGCAGAATGGCTCTGTTTTTTGGCAACTAGCGTCAGCTTGTCTTGATTGTAAATCAGGGCAAAATCTGGGCAAAAGTCATGTAGTGTATTTCAGCCTTAAGTGTCTGCTTTGTGCTTTGTTTGGGCTTATGTATTTGTGTGTAGTTTCTAGTTATTACAAATCCAAAAATAATGTACCTGAAAGTATATTTAATCGACACTAGCCATTTTCAGGCTAAATTTATGTTGTCCTCACAGGGCTTGATGCTTACCTTTTTCCCAAGGAGCACATGTGCTCCTAAGTTTTTAATAAAAAAAAGTAAGGGGCGCAATGCAAATTTTTCAAATGATGTGTTTTAGCTTAATAAGGGAAGGAGACATTTACAAGCACAATAATAATTTTGATTCAGACTCTTTTAAATAGGCTAATTATGTAATTATTTATAGTCCTATTAAATTGTATGTACATTAGGTATGTGACTGTATCAAATTTTCACAATAGTCGTTGAAGCTTTTGTTTATGGTGTTTTTTTATCACCATATATAATTTCTAAGTGGGGGAAAAAGTGTTGTCCTCCTAACAGGTTAAGTAACTTATTTTTGATCTAACTTACTAAAGAAATACTTTTACTAAAGAAATACTGTATAAAAAAATACATACAAATATAAAGTAAACAAGTGTTTCATGATTAGAGTGCAAAAGATTAAGTTTAAATGACCTAAAGAACAATAGGTAACACTTTATAATAAGGTCCCATTTGTTTACATTAGTTAAAGCAGGTTAACAATACATTAACTAACAATGTGCAATAGCTAATTGTTGCAGTAGTTAATATTTTTTGTTAATGTTTGTTAATAAAAAATATAACTATTTATTATTAATGTTAGCTCCATTGAATATTATTAGCAGACACAACTTTTGATTTTATAATGTATTAGGCCTATTAAAAGTTGAAATTAACATGAGCTAAGATTAATAAATGTAGTCGTTATTTCATGTTAACTAATGCAGTTAACAGATGTTAATGGAACCTGTTAAAGGGGTCCTTGGATGCCCATTTTTCAGTTGATATGATTCTTTAGGGTCTTAATGAAAAGCCTATAACATACTTTGGTTAAAATTTCTCAATGGTAGTGTAAAAAACACCCTTTTTACCTTGTCAAAATCAGCATGCCGTTTCCTTGCATGTCACTTTAAATGCTAATGAGCTCTACTCACCCCGCCCCTCTCTTCCGTGGGGAGACGAGCAGACTGTAAACATAAGCTGGGATTCCATCCAAAGTTGCGAATTTAACTTATGTTTCCATCCAACGAGTCAAAGAGAACAAAATCATCACTTCCTGATAAACTGGCACTATACATCACTAAGAAAAGTAGGAGAAGCTACTGAATATAATACTTTTCCTATATAATAAATTGCTTGCACCTCAGAACGAGCAGACGAAACACAATGCATGCAGTTATTGCTTTCGGAGGTGGATGCTGCTGTTTGGGAACGCAGTCGTTTAACAGTTCTGGGAGGCAATTATACAGAAATACTTTGATGACAGACTTTGCTCGGGCATTTCCGAATGACCATATAACAACACTTCAGATGCTGTGGAACAAGATCTGTCCGCTGGTTAGTCAGGATTTGCCGTCCCATAGCGCAAAGTCACATGACTTTTTTGATGCGCTTGGAGGAATTTATTCGCAAAATGCATTTCCATCTCCCATTATTCGCATTCACCCTTTTTCGCACATGTCAAAAACCACCTCAAGCGAGCGTAAAAACTTTTTTGCGAATTAAGGCATTTTTATTCGAAATTCAGCGTTTCCATCCCTCGATTCTGATGCGATACTTCAAAATGCGCATAAAAGCTGGGTGATGGAAACCCAGCTATAGATATGTATACATATGTAAACGTTTAGCCGCGAAACTTGCTAACTAGCACATTATTAGGAAAGGCGATTTGCAAAGATTCATAAAAAACCCTTATACTCCCTTCTTCTGTAGATGAAGCTGGATCACGAATGATTCACGCGAACATAGATGCATTTAGGCAGATCGGGGATCGGCGCGTTCCCTTCAAAAACGAAAGTAACGTTAATCCTCTGCGTCTTCAG
>NW_015653519.1:1322787-1325104 GCF_001515625.1 Sinocyclocheilus rhinocerous | reverse complement strand
TGTCGGGAGTAAATGACGACTGCTATGTTCATTATTACATCTAACAACAAAACACCTCAATCGCTTAATCTGAGACATTCTTGTCTTCCCCTGCACCGGAGTCGACACAATGGCGGACAGCTCTCAGCTCACTCAGGGCGGGTCATAAGGTAAGGCGGACTTGTCAATCAACTATCGTGGGAGAGGCCTGTGCAGAACTACGTCATTCTGCCAGGAATCTTAGAACAGCATGATTTGAGAAAGGGGGTTTTAAAATAGGGATTTAAAAAAACAAACACTGGGAGGATTTTTATCATTATAGGGTGGATGTGTACATACACTTCCAACACACATTTATGTTCAAACAACATGTAAAATGAATTTTGCATCCGATGACCCCTTTAAGTGTTACCAAACAATAATAACGAATCAGTCAATGTAGATAGACCATTGCTGCGTCCCAATTCGCATACTATCCGTCCTAAATAGTATTCGAAAATAGAATTAGTATGTCCCAAATCATAGTATGTTTAAAAAAGTATGCCAAAGATTCCCGGATGGTCTACTACTTCCGGTTAGAATTCGAAGTGCAGATCGATGCACACTCTAACTGCTAATATTGCCCACAACACATTGCGCGATGGACGAGGATTCGATTAGAACTACAAACGTGCATAAAAAGTGTTAAAAAACTACAAACATGGCGGATATACGCGACCGACGGACAGGTAGACAAAGGGATTTGAGTGATAATCAATGTCTAACCTGATAAAAATATTAATTTAATGTTATCCATGATATATTTCATCTGCAGCAACACTGTGAGCTTTTATAATGATACGTTTAGTCATTAACTGTTAAATGCTTCATTATGCAAACACATGAGCAGAGTTCTCGGCATGATAGACCCGCAACTAGCAGATCAACATGCCTCTTCATTTCTTGCCAATATGGTAGGAAATCAAATTAAATGAAATGTGGATTGTTAACTGTGAAAAGATGATTGACATGGCAGTTTAAACAGTCACAGAATGCACGTAACTAAGCAACAGAGCATCCGTTAAAGAAGCAGCTATGACGAAGTGGTATGTCCCAAAGCTTGCCTACTATTATTCTACATACTCAAAAGTATGTAATTTTTCTTCACAAAAAGAGTACATACTTTTAGACATTAAGAAAAAATGTTAAGTTTGAAAATAAATAGCTTATTAAGTCTTTAAGTATTAATTATTTGGTGCTATGGTGAAGACTAAAGCGAATACAAATATCTAAATGACTATTGAAACATTATTTACACAGTTAGGAAAGTAGTGCAGCTGCTTTGTTTACAGGGTTACCGGGGTAACGGCTGCATTTCTGCCTCCATCAGCGCCCTCTAGTGCCCAATGTGCGTTTTCATTCAGCACGTCTCCTTCACTAGTTCGTCTTTCTTCTCATCTATGCTAATTTAACCCTTTAGGCTCCAGGGATTTTTGGGAAAAATGCTGGATTTTGACATCAAGATTTCAAAAGCTTGTGGCTTGAAAGGGTTTAAAGATAGAGATCTACTGTAAATTAGAAAAATGTTGGGCATGACCGAAAGTTTATGTGGGGTGTAAATATACTCATCTAATTTGCATATTATGACGTCATCAGAGGCGGCCATCTTGAATTTCATAATATTCAGGAAATAGTAGATATTGAATTGATGTTTGAACTTATTTGCATGTTTTTTTATTTTTTTATCTTTTTATCCTCATTCCAAATGATCAGAAAAGAGGAAACCAACAATAAAACAGGAGAAAGTACTAAATTATTACTATATTACTATACTATATAGTAGTAAAATGCATGTGAACAGTAGCCTACTTTTTGATCAGTTCATCAGTAATATTCAGGAAAAAATATATATGGAGTGGATGTTTGAACATTTTTTTATTTTTATTTTTTGTCTTTTTATCCTCATTCCAAATGATCAGAAAAGAGGAAACCAACAATAAAACAGGAGAAAGTACTAAATTACCAACAGGCTCATCAAAGCATTTGATCCAGTCCTGATTCACTTCTTAATTTCTCAAATAAACCCAGCCACCATTGTCATCGCTATTTCCAGCCCTATTTAGATCCAGATCACCCCTGCTGCCTCTACCACATCTCCCGGCTCTCCCACGCACAGCACGGCCACGTGTACCACGGCCACTCCCACCTCTTTGGGGCACTGGATCCAGAGCGCTCTGACTGGATCCAAAGAGCTAGTGCTACTTCCAGCCCTATTTCTCCTACCCCTGCTGCCTCTACCTCTAGCAACAGCTCTCCTATGGACACTACGACCACGTTCTCCCCTGCCACCCCCATCCCC
>NW_015653519.1:1320385-1321702 GCF_001515625.1 Sinocyclocheilus rhinocerous | reverse complement strand
TGATACAAAATGGAGAGAAAAATTTGCAGTTACAGATTGTATTTTTCCTTCCTGGAGGCTTTTTTATAAAAGTCCCCTTCCAAAACGTTCAGGTGATTTACAATGGAGAATATTGCATTGTGTGCTAGCCACAAATGTTTTTGTTTCCAAATTTAACTTGAATGTTTTGCCCTTTTGTTATTTCTGTAATAGTCATGAAACGGTTTTTCATGTTTTCATTGAATGTTCAAGGTTGGTGCCACTTTTTGCATTGCTGGAAAGGATTATTGAAGGATTGGGCTTTGATTTTAACAAAATACTTTTTATTTATGGCTGTAGGTATTCTAAAGTAAACAAGGAACGATGTACTGTTGCCAATTTTATAATTGGGCAAGCAAAGTTAGCTATTTGGAAGACTTGCAGACTTGCTCTTGAAGGACGAATTTTTAACCCTTGGGATTTTTGGGATTTTTGGGAAAAATGCTGGATTTTGACATCAAGATTTCAAAAGCTTGTGGCTTGAAAGGGAGAGATCTACGAGATCTAATGTAAATTAGAAAAATGTTGGGCATGACCGAAAGTTTATGTGGGGTGTAAATATACTCGTCTAATTTGCATATTATGACGTCATCAGGGGGCGGCCATCTTGAATTTCATAATATTCAGGAAATAGGTAGATATTGAATTGATGTTTGAACTTATTTGCATGTTTTTTTTAAATCTTTTTATCCTCATTCCAAATGATCAGAAAAGAGGAAACCAACAATAAAACAAGAGAAAGTACTAAATTATTACTATATTACTATACTATATAGTAGTAAAATGCATGTGAACAGTAGCCTACTTTTTGATCCGTAATATTCATGAAATAATAGATATTGAATGGATGTTCGAACTAATTTGCATGTTTTTTGTTTTTGTCTTTTTATCCTCATTCCAAATGATCAGAAAAGAGGAAACCAACAATAAAACAGGAGAAAGTACTAAATTACCAACAGGCTCATCAAAGCGTTTGATGCAGTCCTGATACACTTCTTCATTTCTCAAATAAACCCAGACACCATTGTCATTGCTATTTCCAGCCCTATTTAGATCCAGATCACCCCTGCTGCCTCTACCACGTCTCCTGGCTCTCCCACGCACAGCACGGCCACGTGTACCGTGGCCACTCCCACCTCTTTGGGGCAGCTAGTCCAGAGCGCTCTGACTGGATCCAAAGAGCTAGTGCTACTTCCAGCCCTATTTCTCCTACCCCTGCTGCCTCTACCTCTAGCAACAGCTCTCCTATGGACACTACGACCACGTTCTCCCCTGCCACCCCCATCCCCGTTGGGCAAA
>NW_015653519.1:1315648-1320134 GCF_001515625.1 Sinocyclocheilus rhinocerous | reverse complement strand
TTGATCGCGTCCAGTGTAGTCAGACTTTAGCTGTTGTAGACACGGTGTTACTCACCTATTGAGAAGAAACAAAGCAACCTCGGCGTCCGATCGCAGGCCTCCGCTCCTTGAGTTCTCTCCAGCGCTGGAAAGCTGATCCGATATTTACACGGGTCCTACTTCTTGCCTTAGCGTTCCGCAGACGTTTTCCTCTTTTGTTTTTTCTATCTTTCTGTTGCTCGGCTCGGCTAATGTCCGTCCATGCACTGAAAGCTCTCTCCTCCACATCATGAGTAGACACGCCCCTTATTGCTGATTGGCTACAAGTTTTTGCTATTCGGCCCGAATCAGTTTTCTAAAGTGTTTTTGAAAAATCACATACCCTGCCTTTAATTTAAGAAATTTATATGTTTGTTATAGGCTACTGTGTAAGTTAAGCTGTTTTGTATTTTGTAATTGTATTCGAACTCATGCTCCTAAATACATTTTCCAGTTCGCACACCTATTTTTAATCGCAAATGCGAGTGAAATGCTCACACTGTCGAGCAGTGCCTCACAGACATTTGTATTACTGATAAATGCCTTTTAATACTTTGCAGTTTTTCAATTTTTTTATGTAGGAAATTTTTATTTGTAAAAAAAAAAAAAAAATAATAATTTGAATTATAGTATGTTCATGAGATATAATCAATACAATACTAATTTGATATTCTCTTACACCTTTCTATGAAATAGCTTGCACAAGGTAAAACCAGGGGTGTAGAAAGGATGTGAAATGTACGACAGTTTACATGGCTTTTTAAGATACATTCAGATGATATGAGATGTAATTTGAAGGCATTCATTGAAATTAAAACACGGAAGGTGAAATGTGAATATTAGCCAACGAGATTACTGCTTGTGCGATATTTTCACTCCCTGTTACAGTGCGAAAGCTTGATTTTCGCATCAAACAGTGAGTAGGCTTGCCGCGATAGACGGTGCTGACGGTGATACGCGACTATCAAACGAACTAAAAACGAACAATTTGGCAATCAGAATCAGAATCAGAACGAGCTTTATTGCCAGGTATGTTTACACATACGAGGAATTTGTTTTCGTGACCGAAGCTTCCACAGTGCAACAGAATGACAGTGACAGAACAAAAACACAGATAAAAAAATAATAATAATTAAAAAAGTCAAATAAAATATAGAACAAGTAAATAAGTAATGCAATATACAAATTGACAATTATATGTACCCCGGACTATCCTCTGTAGTCTTCTGAGGTCAGATTTGGTAGCTGAGCTGAACCAGACAGTTACTGAAGTGCAGAGGACGGATTCAATGATGGCAGAGTAGAATTGTTTCTTTACGCCGAATTGCCGCTATTTGAAAGTGAAAGTAAAATGCGCACGCCGTTTTTACAAGCTATTGGAAAGCGAGGAAAAGAGGGAACGCCCCTGCCCCCGCGGTGATACCGGTATTACCGGTGTTGTCACACGTCGATTAACCGGTGGGAAAATTTCCTCACCGTCACAACCCTAACAGTGAGTTGTCCTAAAAGAATGAAAAATCTTCACTGTTTCCAATGTAGAGTAATATTGTAGATACATATGGATTCTCGTATTAAAAAACTTTCCTTCTCATACCCAACAAAATGGCAAAAAAACAAACTGTCACACTTTGATTTCTTATGTGTCGTAAGGAGGGAAAAGAAATGTGGAAGTGAATGTGGGCGGAATTTCACATGTGTGTTGCCGTAGGGATGTTGGTTGTAGCGGTGCAGACCTGAGATAAACTGACTCAATCACATCAGTCACGTTTTTTTTTTTTTTAAATAATAATCATTCACGTTTCACAGAAAGCTTCCTTGAGGGAATCTGCTGCCATGAGTGCTGTAAATGCTCAGGACACCAGTGTTACGGGCTGTAGACTTGTGTAAGACCCTGCTTAATATCACAGTAATGGATACGGCGGACTGACTCTTGCAACAACAGCCTGGAGCTCCCAGCAGACCAAGAAATGAAAATCTTTAATTGGCCCAAACTCTATTTTACATTTCGTCTGCGTAATTGCTTTTTCAGGTCGGTACTCCTCCAGGGTCTTGCAAATCATTTGGCTGACTAAGTAATCAATGAGGTGAAGTTAGAGGAAACTTTCAGAACACTGACACCCATCAGCGGCGATGTTAATATGAGGAGAACACTTAGACGCCGATGGAGCGTAGCGTCTGGACAGGCTCCTGTGAGCTGCTTATCTCATTTAGAAGCACAGCATATAGAACTCATCACCTTGTCTGTAAGCGCTAAGGGTCTCTTATGATAATGCATGCTGATGAGTGGCTCTCCCTAAGACACTTCAGTTTTGTTGCTCCTATGCATATTGCTTGGATCAGTCTATTTTCTAGCAAAAAGTAGATGTTTATGTTCATATCGTTCTCTAGACAGCCGAACAAAGCGCACTGGATCAAAAAGGAATTTGTCTATGGACAAGAACTATAAATGTTAAGTTTTAATTAGCATTCTAATTTAATGAGAATAAGGAAGCCCACACCACAGCTATAACGATAGACACAGAGGAACAATGTTGTTGGTGAATGCAGCAGCTGATGAATAGGGATGTAACGATTCATTAAGTTGGCTTGAGAAAGCCAACTTACTGATCTACTATTTAAACTTATTATTATTATTCTTCTGAGCCACATTTCGACACCTATCTCCTCCTAGATCTTTCAAGCTAGAACCACCAAACTCGACCCAGGCCTTCAGATTGGTCTGACTCGGTGTGCTATATCTTTGCTTTTTATTTAACTTGTTTTGGACTGAAGCATGCAACACCCGCTGAGTGCCATGAAACAGCTTGAAAGATCAAAGACAATTTTTAATATAACTCAGACTGGATTCGTCTGAAAGAAAAAAGTAATATACACCTAGGATGACTTGAGGGTGAGTAATTTATGGGCTAATTTTCATTTTTGGGTGAACTAACCCTTTAAGCTGTCTATTGCTATAGCAAAGCTTAACTCCCCACTGAAAAAAACAGCTAAAACCAGCCTAAGCTGATTGGCTGCTTTGGCTGGTTTCCCAAGCTGGTTTTAAAGTGGTTTTGGACACTTTTTTTAGCAGGTCAGGCTGGTCTTAGCTGGTTTTTAGCTGTTTTTTTTTTACTGAATCAACTGGTTTTAGCTGGATTAGCATAGAAACATGCTAACAACATGCTAGTAAATTGTTAATCATGCTAGAAACGTGCTAGTAACTTGCTAATCATGCTAGAAACGTGCTAGTAACTTGATGATCATGCTAGCAAAATGCTAGTAACTTGTTAAGTATGCTAACAACATGCTAGTAACATGCTAATCATGCTAGAAACGTGCTAGTAACTTGCTAATCATGCTAGCAAAATGCTAATAACTGGCTAATCATGCTAACAACATGCTAGTAACATGCGAATCATGTTAGAAACATGTTAACAACTTGCAAACATGCTAGAAACATGCTAGTAACATGCTAATCATGCTAGAAGAATGCTAATAACATGCTAATCACGCTAGCAACATGCTAGTAACTTGCTAATCATGTTAACAACATGCTAGTAACATGCTAATCTTGCTAGAAACATGCTAGCAACAGGCTAGACATCAGCATACTGTAGTGCATTAAGAAAAAAATACATACAAAGACATTTCAACTTACAAGGTTAAGCAGCCAAAACATTTCCAAACTCAAAAATGTATAGCTGTGTAAGTTCATTTTAATCTGTCTGTCTGTCTGTCTGTCTATCTTATATTGCCTTCAAAACATTAAAACGTTAAACTAGAACTAAAAGCTATTACAATGTTTTCAACCTTTCTGGCCTGGCTTTTTCAAGCCAAATTTAAAGTTTGACATCAAACTTTACTCATCTAGTTCAACTTGCGATGCGATACGATTCATGGTACTGATTTCACAATATTTCAGAGTTGTTTTTTAACAGAATGAGATTTAAGACAAATAATAAATTATACCAGTATTGGTATTGGTGCATCCCTAGTTGCTGCTATTAACAAAGCAGCATTGTGCTTATAAATAGGCTGTCAACAACCGCTTAAAATTAACTGCATTTACTATGTACAGATAAGTGCATATGTATTATTTTTATTGTTTAATTCTAACATTATAACATGAATTGCAGTGGAACTTATACTATACAGTTGAATTTTTTTATACCATAGTCCAATGTTTCCCAGGCGACATATATATGCAAATTCATTCTCTGCCAGCAGGAGGCGCTGTTGGAGTGGTAGAGATCAAGGTTTCCCCGGTAACGCTGTACACAAAGCAGCGCTCCGCTAAAAAAAAACACTGCTTTATCAGACATTATCCAATTTTCTGAAGACAGTCGGTTTTCTTCAGAAATACAGTGATATAAAAACACACCCACACGGGGTTTTGAAACGTGCAGTGCTCATGTTTATTCAACATGTGCTAGCATGTTCCTCTCAAAGTCAACCTGTTCTGTGAGTTAGTGGAGAACAGCAGCTAGAG
>NW_015653519.1:1308760-1315638 GCF_001515625.1 Sinocyclocheilus rhinocerous | reverse complement strand
AAGACAGAGCCCGAAAGGGGAACAGAGTCGCGTGACAGACACAGTGATGAAGCTGGTATGTGTTTGCAGTACACAAGCCACGGTTAAGACAGCTGATTCCACTGTGATGTGTCTCGCTCTCTCTCTCGCTCTCGCTCTCTCGCGCTCTCTCTCGCTCTCTCTCTCGCGCTCTCTCTCTCTCCTGAAACCACGCCTTCTTTCTTTGCGTGCACATTTGGGCGGCAAATTGTGGACTTTGAGATTTGTAAGTTTGAAGATCTTTATTATGCCCAAACATACACACTACACACTGACTAAAATTCAAAAAGTGAAGAAGCGTAATAGGACCCCTTTAAATTCTTGATTTCAAACTATGCTGTGCTATGGATGCTATTTTTCTATTCATGTCATATTTACTGACTGCTTTATGTAAAATTAGTGCTAAAATAATCCCTAGTGCATACAGACTTGCCACATTTTACCACTCAGATTACTGTTAGAGTGTTTGCTTCCTTTTTATTCTAATTATATCTATTCTAAAATATCTTTATTTGTGAAAACTACTATATTACAGGATCAGAATCAGGAAGTTGCTGTCTGAAGTATAAATCTGTTTATTTTATGCAGATTTATCAAGTTTTTAAATATTCATTTTCAAATTATTTGTCTCTTCAACTTCTCACAGTCAACTTCTCAAATGTTATACTGAAGTGTAAGTATTATCCAGAAAAAAATAGTTCCAAGTGTAAATCTGAACAACAGGATTGAAAAATAACACCTGGAACATCAAGACAAACAAATTATGGGGAGAATAGAGCTTTAACTCCACTTTCCATTTATTGCATGACTCACTCTTAAGGTGGGCTTTCTCTGGACTGGGAAAATGCTATAATAAACACGGTTAAATGTAACCATGCTCAGCAGCATTTAACACGTAAATACTCCCACACAGTCGAGGTGCTTCCTCCTTTGGCACCAAATCTTCTGCAGCTGCAATGACTGTCTTGCCTTAGTCATCAGATTCATTTTGACAAACCTGTCTTTTAAAACTTTACAATACTTCCTCCTTTTAGCTGTTTTTGAACGCAAACCCTATCTTGGATGAACTGCTCCCCGGATGCAGGTTCTCTTAGTGTTGCTTTCGTCAACGAAAATTATGACTAAATATCGTCGTAGTTGACTAAAACTTGACTAGACTAAAAAGAGTATGAACGTGACTAAAACTAATAAAAACTAAAATGACAGTTTCACACAAAGACTAGACTAAAACTAAAATTAAAACAGGCCGCCAAAAACAACACTACTTCACAGTGACGTCACATCAGAAGACAACCGTGTACATAGCCTTTCTATATCACTTCTACAAGAAACTGGGAATAAGTGCAATTAAATCATATCATAACATTGACAGTTAGTTTAACCTTCATAATGAGGTGAGCTTAATAAATTTGTTTTATAAAGTCAATGTATTGCACAGCCCTACCAAGAACGAAAATAATCTTGATAAAAAGGTCGTGATCATGGCGTGAATTAAATGAGTTTTATTGAAACGCACTATTGACAAAATTATGGCAAGGAGAAAATAAAACTGCTAGATTATTAGCTCCATCTATAAGCGATATGGAGCAGAATGCTTGAAAGCTCCTGGTTGTCTAATAGTTTCTTTAGATTTCAGAGGTGCTGAGAATTTGCTTAAAATATGTTGGTATGAGCTGTAAATCGTATGCTCCTCTAAGAACCCCCAAAATGTAGTAAACAAGTGTCCCACGGTTGTCAGAGGACAGGATGGGATTAAAGATGACACTTACAGTGATAAGACACAGAGGCTGAAGTACAGCGAGGGAGGAACGTGGACTTGTTTGACTTCTCGCTGCTTGAGAGATTGAAACTTGTCAATTCTCTGTCAGAGTGGTGATGTGAGAGCACTGCAGAGTGGAAAATATGTTTGTTAAATTAATTAAATTAAAATTAAACCGTGAAAATGCTTATAAACATAAAGAATATGAAGACTTCATATTTAAAAAGCAGTCTTTTTGCACTTTAAAGGGATAGTTCACCCAAAAATGAAAATGAAGTCAAATTCTGAGTAGGGTTGTGGTGGTGAGGAAATTTTCCCACTGGTTAATTGCCGTGTGACAACACCGGTAATACCGGAATCACAGTGGGGTGGGGTTTGCGCGCTTTTAAATAGTTTGTAAAAGTGGCATGCACATTTTACTTTCACTTCAAATTGAAAGTTGAATATTGAAAGTTGATTCAATTTCAAATTCAGTGTTTCCCCTGCCATTATATTAGTGGGGCGGCCCGCACCCCCTGCCCCCCTTGAAGGTCAAGTTAATTTTATTTAATTTTATTTTCTCTATAGCACCAGATCAGAAGTCATTTAAAGTTACCTTTCATGTAGAACAGGTCTATACCTTCTTTTATTAAACAAACTAAATAGCCATATGTTATTTATCTTATTTACACGATGGCATGTCATTTCTGTCTCTACGTTACATGGTCGCGCTCTCTGTATCGCGCAGCAGAGTTCCGCCCCAATGTGCACACACAAGTGAGCACACTCCCACTAGTATTTGTAAATATTAAGCCGCGAAACGACTATTTAAATATGAATTCTGTGTGTTTGTGTTATTGAATGGCGCAGACGTGCGGTTTTGTTTACTACTCGTACTGAAGCGCGTGTGACGCTTCCGGTGATATTAACGTCTGCCGTCTCACTAATGAGGACATAAATACATGAACGACATCTCCAGAACTGCCCTGAGAGTCACTTCATGAGCATTTTACCGTTTCATTTGAGAAAACTATCCTTATGTCATATAAACACAGGAATGTAAAAGTATTCACGGCAACCCGTCAAAATAAAAGTTCGGTTTAACTTGAAGACATTGTGGCAGAAATATATTACTATTGTTCAGTAGAATGTACGTAATAGGCTGCTACTACACTGTAAAACCTGATAAGTTAAGAATTCTGCACGATTCTCTTCAATAATATCCTCTGCTTCTCAATCGGGCTCAAACTGATAAGCGATATTAACGATGCCGTTGTTTACAATACAACCGGAGCACATGCCGCTGAGGTGAGGGGCGGGACGTTTAGACGCGCACTAGATTTTTTAGCCGTTTAGCCAATCACAACAAACTGGGCTAGCTAACCAATCAGAGCCCATCGCCTATTTCTGAGGGCGGGGCTTCATAAAAACAGGAAAAGATCAGCCCGTTTCTCAGAGAAGGGACAGAGCGGTGTGGAATAAAGGTAAATTTTATTTTAAATAATGCGTTTTTTAAAAAACTTAAATTGTTTAAGTTTCATGATTTTAATTAATTAGACATGCGGTTTAATTAATAAAATGTAATTTAACCATTAAAAAGGAGTCCAGAAAACCCCCCCCAAAAGCCGTAAACCTAGGGGAAACACTGAAATTGATTTTGAAACTTTCAATTTCAAATTAGCAGCAGTTTGGTGCGAGTTGCTTGAATCAGTTCAAGTAACAAATACAGTGTTAAACTCACTTAGCTTATATATTAATCATAGAACATTTAATTAACAAAACGAATAAAATACACCATGCTATATGCCTAATATAAAATAACAAATAACTTGCACAACGTTTAAATAGGTATACAAAACTGAAAATCAGTAAACACAGTGGAACCAAATAAATAAGAAACGTAGAACATTTATTAGCAAAATGAATAATAAGAAAGCTTGGAGGCACGACACACTTTGTAAAGCAAAATAAATTACACAAATTTTAAATAAAGTCAAAACCAGTAAACACTGTAAAACCAAATAAATAAGAAACAAATGTTTAAAAAAACTTCCAAAGTTACCTTAGATAAACTGTAAAAGTCAACAGGCTTTTTTAAAATCCAAAATATTACTTTGTAATATACAATATATATTGTATTCCGTGATTTTGTCAACTTTCCAACTTCAGGAGGCCCATCGTGTGCTGCTTTTCTGTTGGTGGTCACTGTATCTTGTTACTGTGCATTAGAATAGTTCACTACTGCTTAACTTTGTTGCGTCGTCAATGGTTGCTGTCAGTCACTTCGCCTAAACACAAACCCCTATTGAAAATTAATGACTTCTGCTGCCCTATTCAAAACGCTGACAGCATGAGCGCCCCTTGACTTGATGTTCATGCATTACACAGACTTTAATTCAGATGTGTTTATTGGTCTGTTGCATAAATCCTTTTCAACTAAGATTTGAACAGAATTCAGTCTTTAGAGTGTGATGGTAGTTTGATAATGACTGCTTAAATTGCCGTTAATAGGTTTGTGGAGAATAAACGGTCATTTGGATGTTGTTTAATAAAAGTCAGGATGTTTGAGGTGATCATGACGGCCTAATTTGTCATTTTCGCCTCTTCACAATCTAATGAGTGGTGATATAACTGAAATTGTGTAAGTGGTCTTGTGTAATAGATGGTTTTTAGACCTAACAGCCTTTCTGCAACACTGACTTCCTTTGCTATGGAGCTTAATGATGGTTTTGTATGTTAGGGACCTTTTTCCAAAGCTGCCATTAACGTTTTGTCCTGTCTCCTGATTCACAGTACATAGACTTAATTGTGGTTATTGGTGTAATGGAGAATACATACAGCAATGTTTGAATGGTAAATAACAAATGTTGTCTGCCAGACTATAGCGTAGACAATGTTATGACTGCAGAGGTGTGATTATTGCTTTGAAGGTGTCTAACAGTGTGTTCATATTATCTTCTTGCCGGTGTTTGACTAGTCATGGGATCAGTGAAAATGGATGTACTAAGTCTGTGGTCTTTGCTTAAAACTAGAGCAGTCTTAAAGACCACAGACTTAGTACAAAAATGTGTAGAACCTCTGACTCCATTCAGATCAGTGATATATTTTACATAAAAATGGTCGACCACCTTTTGGTTATGGAAGCATATGGGTAGCAAAATTCATTTTGAAATGTAATATGCAAAATGACAATGCAATATGTAAAATGTATTTCTGTATCTAAATTTACATTTTCCCATACATATGTGCAACATTTAGTGCAAAATGAAAACGAAAATTCAGTTATATAATTTACATTTGCCATTTTCTACACCAGTTTTAATATGTAAATTAAAGACATATTTTAACGCTTTATAAGTTGCAAAATTAAAATGAAATTGTATTGCCCAAATTGATTAGATGTTTAAAATGTCCAAGCTAAAACTGTAGCAAAATTATAATTTAAATGCCATTTTTCCTAAATGCATTTAGACTTACAGGTAGGACACTTGAGATTGCATTTTCATCATGATACCGCATGATAATTGTAGCGAAATGCAGTGTGAATTTCAAAATGCATTCTGAGCCAAATGTGCAGCAAAATGGTTGCAAAAATTGTGATTTAAATGTCTTTTATTTTTCTTAAATGCATTGACACTTACACTTAAGACGTTTCAATTGCATTTTCATTAAATACCCCGCCATAATATAGTTTAAGTGAATGTGGATTTGAAAATGCATTCCGAGCCGATCACGCCCCCAACCTGTCAATCATTATATCAAGGCGGTGCTTGGCAACAAGACGCACAATAGGTCAATATTCCCCATTAACCAAACGCTTTTCACCTGCCTCAACATCTCACTGTTTTACACTCCGATTGATGCACATAAGCAGACAGTGCAATTCTACACTTTTACCTATTTGCTACCATACTTTATTCTTCTCCTATAATAGAACTTACTGTTTTCTTGTTGTGCTTTTTAATAAAAAATAACAATGAATCCATCTTTTGTTTTAGTATTAAAAAGTGAAAGGTGTATAGATGTAAGCAAAACAGACAATTATCTTTTATTGTAAAACGTGACAAGATCGCGAATTCGAAAGTGAAAGCATTTGAAGCCCGGCTTATAACATGGCAAAAGAGGAACTCCCATTCACAAAATTCAAATCACAAATAATACTACTGATGAAAAAGAATGTTAACCACTTTTGTTTCCATATAACTATAAACTATGATAAAAGTTCATCAGCATGCATTGATTAATCCCATGTTAAGAAAATGCGATCAAAACATGTGCTCGTTCGACCAACTGAGAAAGTTATTCGCAAAAGAGCGACCAGTGGGAAGAATGAGTCTGGAGCCCTGGGTCACGGGCATCAACTGGAGTGTAAACAGACTGAGGGATCTTAAGGCATACGCGACGCTTAGGTGCCACGGGACATGCGCTCTATTATGGGTTCGAAGAGAGGAAGGCAACACCGTGTCTACACCGGACGCGAGCGGCGCAACAAACGACAGTATTGAACCCATTATAATCAGCGATACTGTCTAAACTGGATGTGGCGTGATGCGACACGACAACTGCCGCGTCCGGTGTAGCCACGGTGTAAGGTGGCAAGTAAATAAGTGTAGAATTGCACTGTCTGCTTATGTGCATCAATCGGAGTGTAAAACAGTGAGATGTTGAGGCAGGTGAAAAGCGTTTGGTTAATGGGGAATATTGACCTATTGTGCGTCTTGTTGCTGAGCCCCGCCTTGATATAATGATTGACAGGTTGGGTGCATGATCGGCTCGGAATGCATTTTCAAATCCACATTGACTAGTCTACACTGATCGCAGGGTATTTAATGAAAATGCAATTGAAACGTCTTAAGTGTAAGTGTCAATGCATTTAAGAAAAATAAGACATTTAAATCACAATTTTTGCAATCATTTTGCTGCACATTTGGCTCAGAATGCATTTTGAAATTCACACTGCATTTTGCTACAATTATCACGCAGTATCACGATGAAAATGCAATCTCAAGTGTCCTACCAGTAAGTCTAAATGCATTTAGGAAAAATGGCATTTAAATGATAATTTTGCTACAGTTTTTGCTTGGACATGTTAAACATCTAATCAATTTGGGTAATACAATTT
>NW_015653519.1:1307810-1308461 GCF_001515625.1 Sinocyclocheilus rhinocerous | reverse complement strand
ATTTAAATCACCATTTTGCTACCCTTTTGCTGCACCTTTGGCTCAGAATGCATTCTGGAATTCTCACTGCATTTTGCTAGTTATCACGTGGTATTATGATGAAAATGCAATCCCAAGTGTCCTACATTTAAATGCTAATTTTGCTACAGTTTTTGCTTGGATATGTTAAACATATCTAAACAATTTGGGTAATACAATTTCATTTTAATTTTGCAACTTAAAGCGTTAAAATGTTTTTAATTTACATATTAAAACTAGTGTAGAAAATGGCAAATGTAAATTATATAATTGAATTTTCATTTTGCACTAAATGTTGCACATATGGTATGGGAAATGTAAATTTAAATACAGAAATACATTGCCATTTTACATGTTGCATTGTCATTTTGCTACCCATATGCTTCCATATTTGGTGACTTTCATGTTGGCTTCACATTAGGGCTGGGTTTTGACACAAATTTCACGATTCAATTTGATTCTCATTCACAGGCTTGTGATTCGATTCGATTAGATTACCAATTCGATTCGATATCGATTATTTTGGATACATATCAGGTACAAATACATGCCGAATTTTCTCAAGGAAAAAATCTCTCTTAACTAATGCTGTAAAATATACATGAGAGTCAGTTGGTACTACATTACTATAAT
>NW_015653519.1:1299875-1307244 GCF_001515625.1 Sinocyclocheilus rhinocerous | reverse complement strand
TTGGTTACAACATTACTATAATATTGAAGGTTAAAATTAATGAAGTTTTTACAATAATAAAGTTAGTTACATATTAATATTTCTACTTCAATTCATTTAAAAAAATATATAAACATTTAAATGGTGGCTGTCATAAAAACGATGATGGATTTATTAAAACATAAATTAAACATTGAAGAACAGTAAAATTTATAATGAATATGTTATATGGTGCATATATTAAGCAAAATGCCCCTCTCTACAGTTTATTTTTCTATCTGACTAATGAGTTTATGGTCACCGAATATGTTTTTTTCTGAGGTAAATGAGACGTTACATGACATTGTTTACAAGCCTTTCTTTATATTGGTGTCTTTTGTGCAGCTGAAACACAGATTGAGCGATTACATGAGACAGGATACAGATTGTAAAGTTGTACTCTTTCTTTTAACTTACCTTTGGATATTTAGTCATGTTTATTTTGTGCTGAAACTGGTATTAATGTGGAGATGATTAGTTCACGTTTGCCTCGCTCTGCTGCGTCTGTTGAACTGAGGCGCTACAGCGATCTGTCACTCCACATTAAACCACGCCAAAACGGCATTTATTGTTTGAATACTGCAATACAATGGACAGAATTTGAAATCTGAGACTGTTTCAGATGAAAAGTCCCAAAGCACAATGCTTATTGCTATTTATTGGATGGGAAGTACCCTTCAATGTTCCGTCCATTACAAATGAGGATAGTGCAACTTTTTAGTAGTTATATCTAATAGTTGCAACATTATTTTGCTTAGGTAACTGGTTATTGCTGATAGAGTTTAACATTAGACTGTTGACAAGTTCTGTTGGTTTTGTTTATTAATGTAGCTATTTTCAGTAACCTACTTCCTGTTGATTTAGGAAAATGACTGGTCTAGTACTTAGTTGTTTGAAGTCATGCAAAGTTCTCTAAAATCTAAATGATGTCTGACTTCCTTTTCTGTAGGAAAAACCCAGAGTTGGTCCATCGAGAGCACAGACCGCCACAGCTACTCATGGTACAAAAACCCTTCTGAAAGCGACACGAGACCTCTTGCCCAGACCACCACGTTAAAGTCTGAAAAAACAGAGGACAAGGATTCTTACGATGCCTGGAGCGCTGCGGTTGGTCTGGGAGCACGCTCCACATCCCTCTTTACCGAACCTAAAGACCCTCCGTCTACCTTGTGGGCATCCAGTAGTTACAGTCACAGCAACATTCAGGGCAAAACCTCCACTGAGACTCGGTTAGACAAGTTTGCTCAAGGGAACTTTAATTTTCCTGTTGAGCCATCTGAAAGTGAGGACCACTCTCAGTCTGTGCTCAGGGCGTCCACCTGCAGAACGTACTGCAGACCCAGTAAAGGCAAACAGCCTGGTGGAGCTGATGGGAGTGGAAGCGCTTCCAGTCATAGCTCCATGGGAGTGTTGGAGAACACCGAGGCCGAAAATGCTGGGAAAACTATAAACAGAGGTCGGACGAGAGACTTTACAGTGCTACACCCGTCTTGTGTTTCCATGTTTAACGTCACCTTCCAGGACTCTATGGACCGTAGTATGGAGGAGTACACAGCCAGCGCCCCAGCTGCTGGACCAGGAGATACAGGAAGACTGAGGAAGAAAATGGAGGCAGAAAGCAAACCTTTCAGGTAATAGTTTTGTGTAAGAAGATTGATGTAATAACATGAAATTGTTAGTACCTGCAGTTATATTGAGCTGTACTTCATAAAATTTTTGGATGGTACTCTTGGGGTGCTTTCACACTTGGTTCAATTGCCTGGTCCGAACCCGAGTTTGATTGCTCCCCCTCCCCTTGCCCCCGCTGGACTGCATTCATATTATTTTATTTGGGTCCGAACCGCTGTTCGTTTGCGTCATCAAGCCAGCAGCTGTTTACCCCGTTGCTTAATAACAACGGCGCAGGAGAAGGCAGCAAAATGCATAATTTCTCTCTTCACTTTTATATATTTGTTTTTGAACCATTGATTTTGTTTTCAAAGCTTCAGTTAATATTTTGAATTAGCTTTTATTTTTCGTTCAGTAACATTTTAGTAATTTTGTGCTTTTGTCATTTTTACTGTTTTGTTTTTTTTTTTTTATAGTATTTGTTTAGTTTTGTTTTGTGGCATTTGTATTTAGTTTTGTTTTTTGTTTAGTTTCAATTTTGTTGTTTTGTGGTATTTTATAATTTCAGTTTTTACTGTATGTATGTATTTGTTTTGTTTTTAGCCTTGTCACCCATTTGAGCAAGGCTACACTATTAATCAACAGCTCCAACCTCAACCGCTAAAACAAAAATAGAGAAGTGAACATTAACACCATCCAACTCTAGACATTGGAAAATATTTTTTCATTGCTCTTAGTTTCTATCTCTTACATCTCATTGAACCCCTTAACAAACCTGGTACTCCTATTTAATCAAGTAATGACAGCTCTACTTAAAAAATAAATCAAATAATTTGAGATTGTTAGAATTGTTTGCAAAGTTTTTTTTGGTTTTTGTTTAACTAGGGCTGTGCAATTAATCGCATGCGATTGTCATGCGCATCTCATCAGTAAAGCCGGTCCCGTGATTAGTAGTAAATCTCCATCACCTGCTTTCAGATGAAGCGGCATTCACTACACAGAGCCGTAGTTCACTGACAATTAGGCAATATCGCGTTCATAATCGCAGATGAATCGCATTCGATTATGAACGCGATATCACCTAGCTCGTCAGTAGGCATGGGCCGGTATGAGATTCTGACGGTATGATAACCTTAGATAAAAATATCACGGTGTCACGGTATTGCGATTAAAGCTCTAAAATGTTATTTTTTAAATGTCTGGGTAAAAAAAACAACTTTTGTTTTCCCACTGAACACAATACATTTTATTTTTAAGAAACATAGAACATTTTGGAACAGTAAACATGTCAGGCTAAATAATTTAAATAAATAATTGAATTCTTCTTAATTAAATTAAGTGCAGTCACTTAAGTGAGCCTAAACCTGCAGCTCAACAATAATCAGAACATAAATTATTTTCTGTAAAAAAAATAAATAAATCCTTCTAAATGGAAAAAAACAAAATGCAGTCACTTAAGTGAGCCTAAACCTGCAGCTCAATATCGGTAGCAAGCCAAATAGTATTTATTTCAACACTGAAACAAATGGCGGGTGGGTTTCTGTTTTGATCGGGGGTGAAAGAGGGAGAAATGAAGATGACACAGATATATAGTTTTTGTTCGACCTGGAAGTATTTATTTAGCGATCGGTGCTAAAACGTCATCTGTACAGAACATCCTTGTGTACGGAACATGGTTAAGTCTACGTTACCCAAAAAATTCCCATACGGCAGACTTCATCTTCTTCGACGGGGGAAAAAGTTCCAGGGATTCACCTCCTTCGGCCATCCCACACACAGCTGACTCTCACTGACTGCTCGCACTAACCGGAGGGGGAGGGGTCGTGTGACTCGTTACGCTCTTCGCTGCACACAACTGAGGGAGTCCTGCACTTTCCGTCTTTGATAACACGTAAAAAAAGCTGTGCATACCGCAGGAACGGTGTAACGGAAAATGTTAGTGGTTTTGAAACCGTGACTTTTCCAAACCGCGGTATACCTTGAAACCGGTTATCGTCCCATGCCTATTTGTCAGTGAACTACGGCTCTGTGTATTAAATGCCGCTCCATCTGAAAGCAGGTGATGGCGATTTACTACTAATCATGGGACCGGCTTTACTGACGAGATGCGCATGACAATCGCATGCAATTAATTGCACAGCCCTATGTTTAACCAGTGCTAATTGGTAGACACCAACTGATCAGGTATACGTAGATGAAGCAAAATGTGATAAAACCCTCAAAGATGCCAGTAATTCTGTCGAATTCATAATTCATTGGTTGTTCTCACTTGGCCTCATTCCTTCTTGTTTGATTTAAAGTCTACATGTGTGAGATTCTGACTGTTTGTCTGTTGGGTTTCTAGTCGATCCAGACCCACACAGATCAAAACGAAGAGCAGTAAGCTGGAGCTCTTTGGGTTTGATGACACTGATGCTGTGGCTGAGGATGACGACTCTGCTTCAGGAAGCTCTAACTACAGGATCAAATACTTCGGCTTTGATGACCTGAGTGAGAGTGACAGTGAGGAAGATGAGGGTTCCTCTGAAAGAAGGAGAGCTAAGAGGAAGGCTGCAGCAGGCGTAGCAGTGCCACTGATGTCTATAGAGACGAATGTTGACAGTCCTCAGCCCAGAGAGACGCAGAGCTCTCAGAGCAGTCACACTGCAGGTCACAGTCACGGCCTTAAAAACGGTCAGTATTTACTCTCAACACAATTTCTGGGGATCTAGCTTTGGGTTCTGTTTATGTTGCAATACCTGCCTGAATCCATAGTAAATCTGCACAGGTGTTGTTTTTCCTGATCTCACTATGCCGTCAAGAACAAATATAGGCTGAATTTGATCACAAAATTACGATACAAAATTTTATTTTGCATACAGAAAACGAAGACTGTTTTTAGGACCATTATGTTTTTCTTTTTTTCTTTTTTCATTGTGACTTTATTTTCCTGACAGTTAAGCACAGTATTGCCTAAGAAAATTTGTTTATTATATATTATTTTATATTTATAGTTTTACTTGATCTGTTTTTGTTTTTGATAGTATTTTTTTTGTCATTTATTTGTTACTTTGGTTTTATTTATTTGTTAGTTGGTTAATTTATATATTTATGTATATAAGTGTTTATTTGTTGGTTAGTTATGAAATATGTCCCTGACGTGTTTGTTAGATTTACAAATAGACATGTACAAAGACTTTTTTTTAAGACATTGATCTTTGTTATTCTGCTTTTTTGTATCATTTCAAAGACATAGCTATTATATTATATACTAGGGATGTCACAAGAACCGATACTACGGTACTAAGTCGGTATTTACATTTTAAAATCCTGCCGGTACTTGTTTTTCTTCAGTAGCGTAAGTACCGATGGTACTGAAGGTAGCGACTAGCGAGGCTTCAGTTCTTCCGGAACTGACGGGGGCAGACAAAGCATATGCCTGTAAGTGTTTTAGTCGGTCCTCAAAGGGTGAAGAAGAAAAAACCGCCTACTAGCACTCAGAAGAACTACTGACCACACCACCCCCTGAAATTTTTAGCCTCGTGGTTAGTGCGTCGACATACAGAGCAACTATGCTCACAGCGACCCAAGTTCGAATATATTAGTGCTGTCAAACGTGCCCATTACATGCACATTATTGTAATTAACTGTATTTGTTAGCAATGCAGAGAACACATTTTCCTTGTAGAGATAATAGCAACAATTAGCAGACACATGGCTGATGTTTGTTTGCGGTTTTACAGATCCTCTGGAATTCCCAGAGATCCCCTTTCCCTTTGAGACAGTAAGGAAACCTCAGGTCAAAGCTCAGGAGAAAGCCAAGGAGAGCAGCAGGAAGATCTTCAGCGGACCTAAGAAGGTAAGCTTCATAGCGTCTCACTTTCTATTTATATTTTTTCCATCATTCAGCTGATGGTTTGTGATGCCAGTATTTGTTCTGGAGCATGTTGTACTACGTGTCATTTCATTTAGAATCTAAAGGTTGTTTTGCCCATTTCACCAAAGTAAATGTTACCCTACTGCCATCATGTAAAGAAAGGATGTAGGCGTTTGATTTGTTGTTCTCTTGTTTATGTACGCTAACGGAAGCATAGTGAAGGCAGAGGGTGGAACGGGCATCGCGCCTTTGTCTTCAGTGTGACTTTTATCTATAATGACAGTAATGCAGTGATGTTGCTCACCCCCGCTGGCAGCTCAGCCATTATTACGAATGTTCCTGCGGCTGCTCTATGTGCACACAGGCTTCTCTGGGGTTATGATTGAACTTTAAGCATATAAATGCTCAAACAGAGCAATGTTTTGATAGCATCACAGTGTTTACGTTATCCGGGGGTAATTAGCCTGTGAATGGCTTACTTATTGATGACTCTACATATCAAACAGAGGTAGGAAGAGGTATTAGAACTGCTTTCCTCCGTGGTTCCCTTGATCACCATATCAGAGCGGATCTGAGAAGTAGTGCTGCACGATTAATGAAAATAAAATCGAAACCATAATATGCAACCATCTCTGCATCTGCTTTGCGTTCCAGTTGCTTTAATGTGCATTTGGAAATGCAAAATACACCAACCATCTTCCTATACTTGTAATGAGAAGTCCTTATCAACAAAATATAAGCTTTTTTTTCCCACAAAATATTTGAAAACGGAGAAATTAAAGGGATAGTTCACCCAAAAATTAAAATTCGGTCAGTTTTCTTATCCTTGCGGTTTAGACTTGATCACTTTATATTAGGGGTGAGAATCACCAGAGGCCTCACGATACGATATTATTGCGATTTTAAATATATTCTGCGATTATATTGCAATTTATTACCTTTTTCCAACTTCAAATTATGTCCCCAAAGGAAAACTTTGACATCTGTTTTAACTAAAAAGAAACATTTCTCAGTTTGTTTATCTCACTTCAGTTTTATTGTTGCAGTGCAAAATGGGATTGTCAAGCAGACAAACTGACCAACACTTTCATGAAAACCTGTCATAAATGTTGTATGCACCTGGCAAACTCAACTATTTGTATTACAGTCTAGTCTAGTCCACCTTAATTAAATGTAAACAGGTATGCACTGCTGTGTTACTAGAAGTATTTTGATCAGTGCAACTTGAAATTGTACTAAAAAGTTGTGCATTTAAATATATTCTGCGATATATTGCAGTTTATTACCTTTTTCCAACTTCAAATTATGTCCCCAAAGGAAAACTTTGACAACATCTGTTTTAACTAAAAAGAAACATTTCTCAGTTTGTTTATCTCACTTCAGTTTTATTGTTGCAGTGCAAAATGGGATTGTCAAGCAGACAAACTGACCAACACTTTCATGAAAACCTGTCATAAATGTTGTATGCACCTGGCAAACTCAACTATTTGTATTACAGTCTAATCTAGTCCACCTTAATTAAATGTAAACAGGTATGCACTGCTGTGCTACTACAGGTATTTTGAACAGTGCAACTTGAAATTGTACTAAAAAGTTGTGCAGACCCTTCAGCAATTGGGGCATTTGAAAGTAAATTACTGTTAAATTTAAATTAAATTAAATAAAACATGTAGTCTTACATCTAGGGATGCACCGAAATGAAAATTCTGGGCCGAAATGGAAACCAAAAATTCTGGATGCACTTGGCCGAAAACCGAAAACGAAAATGCTTTGTAATGATTATTTATTATTTTATTAAATAATATAAAGTAATTTTGTAAGACTTTTTACATTTAACTCAATTTTAATGATACTGAATTTAAAAAAACACAAGCCAATAAAATAACC
>NW_015653519.1:1295395-1296997 GCF_001515625.1 Sinocyclocheilus rhinocerous | reverse complement strand
CTGTCACTCATCTTAGTTCATCTCGATCTCACATTTATAATCAACGAAGCTCTCTACACTGCACGAAGCTCTCTACACTGCGCATTGAATCTCTTATTTACACCCTGTCTACACTTTGCTTATGAAAGGATTCGTGAGATATGTCTGTGATACATTACTCAACGCTGCAAAAACACGTAGAAAGCTTTGAAGCTCCCCTGAGCGCAATCACAAGTATGATGATGATCGGGTCAGTCGCACTGGTGCTCCTAAAACATTTTTCATAGTCGCACGCAGTAGTTTTCAGTCGCAAATGCGACTGAAATGGTCGCACTGTAGAGCCCTGGAGCATGAGCGGTAAACGAGCGGAACGCACATTCATAGATCGGAATACTGAGCGGAGCGTCAAACCGCGCAGTGACGAGGAGAGTGAAACATGCGCGCTGAACACTGCCGGGCGGAGCGCGTCGCGCCATATATTATTATTATTATTATTATTATTATTATTATTATATGTAGAAACTAGGAATCGAAAGTAATCAGAATTGTTAAAATGAGGGTGAGTAAATGATGACAGAATTTGAATTTTTGGGTGAGCTATCCATTTAAGACAGCCACAAATATTAGTATTGTAATTTACATTTGTAATGTAAAAAAAAATCCAGCCAGTATCAGCCAATATTAGGCATTTTTATGCAGGTTTGATCTGTGTTTGTACTGGCAGTCTTGTATTGTGTGTAGTGATGTATTCATGTATTCAGTGGTTTTTGGAGCTTAGTTTCAGTAAAACATGTGTTTGATTTAATGAGGTGGTTTTGTGGAGTTGTGAAACTTGCAGTATGTTTTTATAATGCATTGACCTCTTACATGTCAAAGCATCACGGAAAATTTGATTCATCAAAATGACTTGGTGGCATTTAAATTAGCGCAATTCCCCAGACTTTTAAAATATCACAGAAAGCAAATGTTTAAGTTTGCAAGGCTCAAGAACATTTACACGATCAATAAATGTGAGGTTGTTGGAACGTCATAACGTAATTGCTCTCCCAGTAGGGCAAATGACAGTTCTGTCAACTAGCACAAAGGTCTGGTAGTGGTCTCAGGCCATTCATATTATTAAGCCACTGCTAGAAGAATAATTTAAATGGCACAGCTCAAATAAAACTTTTACTAAATAAATCATGTAAGTGCTTCAACAAAAATGAGTGTTACAGTGCATTTTGCCTTTTAAATCCTTAGTATTCATGGCCCCATTTAATTAGGTTGTAAGTGCATTACTGTAATTGTACTTTTTGCTCTTTTTAAATGGGTCATATGATGCGATTTCAAGTTTTCCTTTCTCTTTGGAGTGTTACAAGCTGATTGTGCATAGATAAGATCCCTGAAGTCGCAAAGACTAAAGTCTCAAAACCAAAGAGATATTCTTTATCAAAGTTAAGACTCTGCCACGCCCCCCTAAAACGGCTCATTCTAACACGCCCCCACATATCTACCACACTATATGGAAATATTTGCATAATGCCGCCCAAATGAGCACGCAAAGAAAGAAGGCGTGGTTTCAGGAACAGCAGTTTAGTGTTGAAGCAACATGTCAGGGAGACGCTGTGTTTCTAGGCAAAAGCA
>NW_015653519.1:1287705-1294952 GCF_001515625.1 Sinocyclocheilus rhinocerous | reverse complement strand
AACGAAGCGTTTGAGAGAGGCGGGGCATAGAGGACTTACAATAATGTACAGTATTTGAAAAATAGTGTGTTTTTTGAACATTAAAGCATGTCAACATATTCTGTTACACCAAATACACCAAATAATTATCTTTAAAAAAAGCATTATATGACCCCTTTAAATGAGATTAGTCTCTTTTTTTTGTGGTAATCAGCATTTGTTCTCACATGAAGTTGATTTGAGCTTAACTTGTATTGAATCCACAATATTCCTTTCATATGTCTTCAATTGTAGTTACAGGAAGAGTCAAGAGGGATGTTCTTATTCATGACTGTTGTGAAGTATAAGATGTGTTTGAAACGAGTCAAAGCTCAGCATCGTGGTGACTTTTACTGCCACCGCTGAACATGCCAGGGGCAGAACCTGCTCAACTCTCGCTCGATACGCAGACTCAATGACTGATTCTCCTGAGTAAATCATTCATGTGGAGACATTTCACTTGCACTCTGCATTTGCTCTCTCTCTCTCGCTCTCTTTCTCTCTCTCTGAACCAGTTTAATTTTTTTTATTATTATAAAAATAAGCTCTTTTTTCCCCCCTTATTTTGATGATTTGTTTTTAATTTTGTAAAATTATTTTTATATTATTTTTGCTAATATGTGCGGTGGTGCTAAATGAGCTTAAACTTCCCATCTGTAATTAATAAATAGTGTTAAAATCTGGAAAATGTTACTGTACACTTTTCCTAAGATCAAATATGCCATAGCAACAGAGTGAAAGTTTGAAAATCATTATTATTATACATTTTTTACAGTATAATCTGAGAGACACTTTATTAGGTGTATTGAAATGATCAATTAAAAAAAAAAGTTAATTGATTGCTTGCAAACTTATTACCAAGTCCAAAGTATTTTATCATGTGGTAGTTGATAATATCCATCCCTAATTTGTGTATACGCTTGTAACACTCCAAAGAGAAAGGAAAAATTGAAATCGCATCATATGACCCCTTTAAAACCTGATATTGTGATGATGCAATGGATGGCAGTAACTCTGCTGGAGAAGTGCCTGACTGTAGTGAAATTACCTTGAGAGCTGCAGACTTCAGCTACAGGTTTTGTCTTTGACTAGAGAGCCATTTTCTCTTTTCCTAAGCTCTTAAGACACTTCGGTAATGACATGATTATGATATTTAAAGCTAATTTAATTAGTGCATTGCTATTGACGCACAGGTGCTGATGGGTCAAATTTATTTATTTTTAATCCATTGGCGGCATCATACAGCTGTACAAATTACTGTGATGGTTTGTAAACAAGATGATGTCTAAATTGCCTTATATTTTACAGCTTAGGCTGAACGCATGTGAACACTACTCAGATGACTTCACTACTCATTAACTTTTCATTCGTCTAAAGACCGTATTCGTCAGACATGCTGTCTTTTCTTTTCACTGTTCAAGGATTTGTTTGGCTTTACATACGCGATTGTTATAAAGTCTGTGGTCAATTTCCTCAAATAAAGGGGTCATCAATAGGCCTGACACGATAATAACTTTTTGTTGTGCGATATATTGCGCCAGAAATAATTGCAATAAGCGATGTTATTGTCATTTTAAGACCATTTTATGTCACTGAATATATATAATCATAATGTAACAGCATAATAATGCAAGAAGGCCTACACACTTCCAAATTTGAACTAGCACCTCATGACTACACCACATTATGTACGAGAAGCTGCAAAAGACACTGGCGCAAGTGGAATGCAAAAAACACAGTGACATTAATTTTTAAGTACATATAATGGGCGATATATTGCATCACCAAAAATTATTGAGGTCATATACATATATTGCGCGATAAGTTGATATATTGATTATTGCGACAGGCCTAGTCATCAATTTAGAAATCAAATTTTACCTGATCTGAAAGAAGGAAATTAACTGGAAGATTTCCATGTCGAAGAGGGCGGAGTCTCAAGCACACCCAGATATTAAACATCCTACAAGTTTCATCCTTCTCAATACAAAAAGAGCCTTTATTTTAAGCCAAGCTCCAAAAACTAATTTGGGTATTGTGGTTTTTTTTATATCACAAGGGCAAATACATTTGCATATAACTGCCTCTGGAGTAAGATATCGATCCATTGACACCCATGGCTGTGACGCCCTTTCTACACTAAATGTGAGTGCCACATCACGTCAAAAAACAAAAAATGGAGCCAATTATATAATCAATGACATTGACTACATTAGAGGAAGTAGACAGATGCCCTGTGCTATTTCTGATGTACTCCACACGGTTGAGCTACTCCTTACAACAGGGCAAATGGATGAGGAAAGGAGGTGATCTTTTTGGAATGTTTACTTTGATGCATCCTGTTTAGATGGCATTTGCGTCTCTGCAAACCTTCTGATTGACCCCAGTGTTAGGAACGAGTGAACAATTGAAAAACGAATTAAAAAGTTTTTTAGGAGTCGCGGCAGTAGAGGCGGCGCAACTATAACGACATGTGAATAATCCCACCCACTCTAAAGCGGTACTGAACTGCAGTGTAAACGCAAACCGAGCTGTGCCGTGCCGTACCGAGCCGAGTCGTACCACGCAGTGGAAAAGCGCCATATGTATCATTTGTATCTTTGTGAGGACCAAATGCAGTCAAGTATAATTCAGGTTAGTTGACTTGTCCAGTATTTGGCCATGTCATCAGCTATATTGTTTTTTTCTTTCATGGGAACATGTCATGTCACAAAAATTCATACTTTATACGAACCCCCTGGCCTTACGTCAAGGACCACTAGGGGTCCACGGACCCCTGGTTGAGAAACACTGGTCTAGAGAACCTAGGTTAACGCAGCGCTGTTGAGTTTGTACTTATTTGTTGCACCCTCTTCTGGACTGATGATTTAAAAATCTGGTGTTTACTGGTATTGTCCTAGTTGAAATACTGTCTTTAAAATTTGAATGTAAATAATTTTGGAAATATTTAAATGCCCTCTTGACAGCCCTAATGTTTATTAGTTTTTGATATGTTGTGGAAGGGCATTACAACATAGTTGACCTTATTTATTGTGATCTCATTTATTTTGATTTATCAGTGTTATATCTATTTAAGTGTGTGTATTTATTATATATTTATTTTAAGTTTTTTTTTAAGTTGATTTCTTTAAAATAGTTAAATAGTTATAAAAAAAAATAATTCACCCAAAAATGAAAATTCTGTCATTAATTACTCACCCTCATGTCGTTCCAAACCCCATCATCTTCGGAACACAAATTAAGATATTTTTTATGTAATTCTAGAGCTTTCTGACCCTGCATAGACAGCAACGCAACTTCCACGTTCAAGGCCCAGAAATGTAGTAAGGACACCATTAAAATAGTCCATGTGACATTAATGGTTCAACCGTAATTTTATGAAGCTACGAGAATACTTTTTGTGACTATCCCTATAATCTTGTCCTCAGTATTGATCAAAATCATGATTCGTTATTGATTATTGTCATAATTAAGCAACCTGAAAAAAAACTATTTTTAACTACCTCAGCAAAACACTCCACTGACCTTAAAAAGCAGTTTACGGCAATGCTTCATTAGTGCTCCTTTCGACAACGGAACAATGCATTTTGCATTGTATTGTGACATTTTTTTGAATGTAACAACACCTGAGCTTTCATAGCTAGAAGCGATTTCATGTGCTTGCGAGTATCATTTCAGCTGTATACTATCTGCCTGATCCTCTTGGAGGTCTTACTTGGCAACATAATTCCCAGACTTTTGAGGGGGATTCCAACTCCTAGAAAAAAAACACGTCAGGGGGCAGTTTTGATTTCTCTCTGCAAGACCTTCTGGAGGCTTCTAGCCCAGCATGAGGAGCTCTCCATGGGGGTGGAGCTAGACTTTCACTCCCTGCTAGCATGAAGAACACTTCTTAATTACAGAAGATTAAAACCAGTCTCCTGCAGAGTTATGTTGGGGGCCAGAATCTTTCTCTTCATTATTAATAATAACCCAGCCTCAGTGTTGCCCAGTGGACTGTGCCTACACCTCCTTCTGTAGCCAAGTGCCCTTTTACCACCCCATCCCCTTTTGGCTGTTTGTGTGCCGTCAGTCCCTGCAGTTTGACTCGATCTGGCATCCTCTATGAGTTGTTCATATATAGAGTGTTCCTGCAGTCTGTTTTGAATGCGCTCCCGCTGAGACAAATGACCTACGCTTCAATTCACACTCCGCCAACACAAACAAGCTGAGAAATGTAGCACTTCTTAATGAGTTTTAATTACAAATGTGATTACAGTTGAAGAAGGACTATAGTCGTCTTTGTGCAAAGTGGAGCAGAAGCTTATGCATTGAAAATGTTTACAGACCATTATCTTCATGACTGGAGTGGATTTGGATATTGGATGTATTCTCAGTTTTCACACTTGTTTCGGTTGCTTTGCTTGAACCCTTGTACGATTCTACACCCAACCCAAATGTTTCTTTGCTTAGAATGCTGAAATGTTTGCTTCATTACCATGTGTATTAACAACGTTTTTTTTTAAACCACTGTAGGAAACTGCCAAAAATAGAGTTTTTTGCTTGGCATTTTAGTTGGGTTTGCTGTTTGCTCTTATTTTTGCTCATACTTGAGTGTAGTGTTGGACGGACAAGCACAACTTGTAAAAGTTGCAAAAATTTTGGCACTAATAGCCTGCAGTGTGGTTGTGCTTTGAGCGACCCGAGTTCAAATCCCAGCTCGTGGTCCTTTACAATCCTGTATTGCTCTAGTATCTACTTCATTTCCTAACCAGACACAATTTTAAAAAAGAATTAGAATAATTCTTAAGACGTGACATGGCTACAAGACGCGACAGCATAAAAAAAATTAAAAAAAGTCATAGCTAATCTGAGAGCTTGTGGATGGGCTCTTTTTAGAAGCTCTCTTCATGCTGCTGTTCCCCACAACAAAATGAATAAATACATGATCAAAATACAAATTCAGGTTGCAGAAGTAGTTTCACAATGTTATTTGAATTCATATTCTTCACATTAGTGGTTCTCAATCTTTTTGATTCCATGGCACCTCATTGTTCACAACAATATTCAACCCCCCTCTTGCATTCTGTAATTTGAAAAATTAAAATGTTTTAGTAACAATAAAATATTTTAGAGCTTGGCAGACTAAAAAAATGTATGTTTATAAAAATGTCGATGGCTTTTTAAAATTTCCATGAGTTTTCCAGGTCTAGAAGTCAGGCTTTTGAAATTAAAAATGTATTTTAGGTCATCTTGAGGCCCCCTTGGAAGTTTTCTGAGACCCCTTAGGGCCCCAGCTACCTAATTAAGGACCACTGATAAATATATGTGCAAAATTGTGGATTTTTTGTTGTTGAAACTGACATAAGGTAAACTGGTACTTGTTTAATCTCAAAATGGATTTTTTGTTATTGATGCAAGTCAGGCCAATCTAATGAACCCCAAACTTATAATGTTCAATGAACTCAGGTCTGCATGGGAAGCTCTTGTTTTAAAATGCCCTCAGTGTAACAGTGTTTGCCTCTTCTTTTTGCAGTCGCCTACTAAAGCTGTGTATAATGCAAGACACTGGAACCAGCCAGAGCCAGAAGAACTGCTGCCCGTGCCTCCATCACGATCTCAGGCTCCTCCAGTGAGTACAACACCAAGCACAGGATATATTCGACCAAACACTACACACTCCTACACAGTCACAACCCACTTTATAAAGCACTTCAGCACTGGCACTTCTCATGCGATCACCACAATGTTTATAGTCACCATTGTGTAAAAACTCCGACCTCTTTGATGCCACTCCACGCATTTTTGCTCTGGTGTCTCCCCAGTGTGTGAGACGTTGAGCAGTGATAGCTTAACACCAGAACTCAGCTGTTATAGTCAATATAAAATAGGCCTTTGTAAAAAAAAATTGATTTTTCGATTAATCGTTTTTTGTTTTTTTTTATGACGTTGTGAATCGATCTTTTCCGGTATTTATTTCAGCAAACATGCAACACAAGATCTGAACAAAGCAATATGAGTGATTTGCAATACTCAGGTGAAATGCTATATAACCCTCTACATTGCGAGTAAATCACTTGCATATGCAACTAAATCTTCACTCTAGGTGACTAAATGATGTTTAATATTAGCCACTGGCTAATAAATTATCAGATTTTACTCGCCAGTGTGTGGGTTGGAGGCTAAGTATAAGTTTAGCACAGACATATTTTTACTCACCGAACACACTGACTGAGCACTTCAGAGTTTCTCTCTCAGTCAGGCGAACTGTGCTATTTTTCATTTCATCTGAATGGATGCGCAGCGTACCTGTATTTGACGTACCGTAAACTCTAGTGTGTAAACTCTAGCGGCGCACAACTCGCCATCGCTTTGCTTTTTTCTCGCATGCAAAGAAAGTCTTACATATCATGCAGAATTGACGCGCTACATGTAAACGATATACTTTGTTGTATTTTCCTATCAAAATAACAGAGTTTCTTTGGAATTCTTCAGCTTTTAAGAACTGCCGGGTTCTCCAGTAGTGGGCGGAACTAATGCGCAAACGGCAATCTCATTGGCTGGCGCTCACCTATTATCGCCCTTGTTTTGATTTCAGCAAATCAGTTTAAGCGAACGCACACAACCTGATTAATATTCATGAATCCAGTAGCTGATTAATCCCATAGATAAATATACGTAGATGCCTCATTAGCGACTCTTTCTATGACTACATGGCCACGATACGCAAGCCATCCGCCATTTTTGGTACGGTCTGCGAACCTTTGAGAGCGTTGACTGTACGCGTACAACAGCAAGTACACTTGTATATCTTTGAATATTCATTGATTATTATGGTGAATGTATTTTTACTCACCGAACACACTGACTGAGCACTTCAGAGTTTCTCTCTCAGTCAGGCGAACTGTGCTATTTTTCATTTCATCTGAATGGATGCGCAGCGTACCTGTATTTGACGTACCGTAAACTCTAGTGTGTAAACTCTAGCGGCGCACAACTCGCCATCGCTTTGCTTTTTTCTCGCATGCAAAGAAAGTCTTACATATCATGCAGAATTGACGCGCTACATGTAAACGATATACTTTGTTGTATTTTCCTATCAAAATAACAGAGTTTCTTTGGAATTCTTCAGCTTTTAAGAACTGCCGGGTTCTCCAGTAGTGGGCGGAACTAATGCGCAAACGGCAATCTCATTGGCTGGCGCTCACCTATTATCGTCCCTGTTTTGATTTCAGCGAATCAGTTCGAGC
>NW_015653519.1:1253035-1284223 GCF_001515625.1 Sinocyclocheilus rhinocerous | reverse complement strand
ATGCGCAACGCACCTGTATTTAACGTACCGTAAACTCTAGTGTGAAGGCGCACGACTCGCCGTCGCTTTGTTTCACACACATGCAGCGAGAGAGGGAGAGAGAGAATTGACGCGCTACCTATGCGCGCTACATGTAAACGATATTCTTTGTTGTATTTTCCTATCAAAATAACAGAGTTTCTTTGGAATTCTTCAGCTTTTAAGAACTGCCGGGTTCTCCAGTAGTGGGCGGAACTAATGCGCAAACGGCAATCTCATTGGCTGGCGCTCACCTATTATCGCCCTTGTTTTGATTTCAGCAAATCAGTTTAAGCGAACGCACACAACCTGATTAATATTCATGAATCCAGTAGCTGATTAATCCCATAGATAAATATACGTAGATGCCTCATTAGCGACTCTTTCTATGACTACATGGCCACGATACGCAAGCCATCCGCCATTTTTGGTACGGTCTGCGAACCTTTGAGAGCGTTGACTGTACGCGTACAACAGCAAGTACACTTGTATATCTTTGAATATTCATTGATTATTATGGTGAATGACTTCAAGTTGACCGTTCCAAGATGGCGGACGCGTCAACGTATATCTGGAGTGGTCGAATAGGGTATCTATACATATCTATGGTTAATCCTTAGTACGTTTTATATTGTTCCTAGTAGAATTCATAGTATTATTATTATTATTACTACTACTACTATCTTATCAGTATTGTTGTTAGTTTTTTCCCATTTTTTTTTACAGAAACACTGAATGACCAAAAAAGCACCACCACCAGTCCTAAGTTGACTAATGACTAATATGCATTCATACATGGTTAACAATTTTTTAATTTCATTGAATAATACTTGATTATCATTATATAGTATAATGCTTGACTGACTGATGTTAAGTGTAATTTCAGATATTTAAAAACTTTCTTAAACTGAATTGGGCTATTATTTATTTTAACTATAATAATCAACACTCAAAAAAATTGTTTTTAAATTAACTTCTAAATTATACATTTTCTATTTGTTGTTAAAATAATAATTTAGAGTCATAACTTGTTTCATAAAATATTTATTTAAACATATAGCCTGCATTAAATAATTAAGACATCACTAACAGGTAAAGTAAATATAATGAAGTAGGCCTATAGTCTAATATTTTGCTAAATGCTCTTGACTAGACTTAATTTCACTAGCAAATAATGAGCTGTAGACACTGATGACTTGCCTGATGCGTGATATTTTCTTTACAAGTTGTTTTAATGACGTCTTTCCATGGTTGAAACACTGATTGAGTGATTACGTCAGGGGTGAGATGTTCATTCATATATATTTCGTGTTAAAACTAGTAGGCCTAATAAAGATGAAGGGGTGATCATGCTCACTCGCTGCCGTTAGTATACGGCGATCTGTCGCGCCACATAAAAGAGCGTCAAAACAGTATGTATTGTCTGAATTTCCTGAAAAAATTGAAAGATTTGTTCGGTACACCTACTTACCGAACCGAAAGACCCGTACCAAAAACCTATTGGTAAGGGTGTCCTGTTGCTACATATTGCATTATCTACAACAGTAAACTAAAACAGTGACTAAATAAATAACTATTCTGGGGTGTGTTTCCCAAAAGCAACTATGGTTGAAGTTTCAGTTCAGTTCACCAAAACTTGAAACCATAGTTGGCCACTGATGTTTTTGGGAAACACACCACTGGTTAAACAAACCCTGCTTCAAAAAGCTTCAAAAACGTTGCAAATATTTTTTCAAATTACTGGTTCGGAGACTGTATCAAACTGATTTCAACAAACAAGGCTTTGTTACGTCATACCATTTCAAAACTGTTTAAATTAAAATTTTTGAAAAGCGTTCACCCATTATTGATTCAGCTCTTGGTTAACATTAACCAGCAGACTGGGCAGCCTGGGTGAAGTATTTTCAGAGATGAAGCAAGTTATTACATTTTGATGAAAGATTCCAAAACAAGCATAACTGACCATGATGAATCATTCACCATTAAATTAAATTAAATAAAAAATTAAATTAAATAAATTTTAACATATATTAAAGTAAATAGTGTATTTTGATGTACCTCAAACACGACCCCATTATGCACTTATTTTCCAACTAGCATCCTGTCCCTCGCTCTCTACATGTGCCATCCAAATACAATCAATCCCATACAACTTAGCCAGCCTGCATCTGTTGCTGCCAGTGAAGCCCACTGTAATATTATGCACACTGACAGATATGCTTACACTTCACTTGAACTGTTTGTAAGGATTCTCATTAACGCAGGGCCACCATTTCTACTGTTCCTATAAACAAGGCCACAGATATTATTTTTCAAAACATTGCATTATTCAGTATGTGTATGTGGCGCTTGGCCATCTTTGGAGTGTTTTATTTAGCAGCGTTGCTGTTGGTCGTGGATTTGGCCTTTTAGTAGTTGCAGCATGATGAATCTATAACGTTCTGTAGCACTATCTTTAGTCGTCATGTTGCATAACCAGCAGTGGGTCGGTTGTTGGCAGCTCAGGCTATATGTGAATCAGCTCTGCAGTGCTTCCAAACATGCTGTTATGCTTTAATTCCGAGTTGTCGTTCTTGCACAGGCCGCTTCATCGGGAGGCAGTAAAGAGTCGAACACACACAAGGACGACGGAGTGTTCAAAGCTCCAGCTCCTCCTCCCAAAGTCATCAAGTCCGTCACTGTCCCCACAGAACCTTACCAGGACATGGTCACTGCACTCAAATGTAGGAAAGAACACAAGGAGGTTAGTGCAAATACTTCACAACACCATCTGATTTGACACATGTAGAGCCTTGCTGCTTAGCATGCAAATTATGCATATTGTCTACTACTTTTTCAAAACAGCATGCTACACAATGCAGTATTAAACATTTTGGATGTAGTATGCTTGCTGTCACTTTAATTCAGTAAGTGATATTTAGTTATCATTATCTTGGAAATAAACAATTTTTTCTTTCCCCCCTCACTTCTGAAAAAACGGCTAATCTATATTAAGTACAGAGACTGCTGAATTAAAAGATTTGTAATGCACTAAACATTTGAATATTTGGCAACTTTATACTAAAGGCCTGAGCTGGAGCCAATTAAATTTGAAAGTCAGTGGCATGGAACCAATAATAAAGGCAAAAAGCTTTAATCTTAATATGCATACAAAGTAGTGCAGCTGTTTTTCAATGAATTTTGAGTTTGAAAGTCTCAGTGGCAGCATATTGAAAACGCTGGCATGATCATAAGGACTGTTATAGTAATACAAAAAGATCTTTTTGATGGGGTCCAGAAAGCACTGATGTTCTGTGGAGTAATTCTGACTGTGGGTGTTAAACAGTTGTTCAGGCCCACCTACGTTACAACCCTCACCTCTTTCTTTGCCCATTGAATCACTTTTCATCTAAGCTGCAAGCTGTAAGCCATTCGGATTGTTTCCAGACCACCCTCATTTTATTATAACTTTGTTTTTTGGTCTTTATGTTTGACTGCATGCTAACATTATCAACGAATAATGAAAAATGAAGTGTAACGTAATATTTGCTGGCCTCGTGAGATTACATTTCTTTGCGTGCGCTGTGTGGAACGAAATTTAATCTGCTCCAGGCAGCTGACTTTTAAATAATTATTTATTATATTTAATATGACGGTAATTAGAGTAGATATTTTTGTGGTTTCTACCAATTCCAGTAGGGCTGGTCGATAAATGTTCGATATAATGTTTATGCACCAAAAGCGGAACGAAAGAGCGCTAGTCATTTGAACCACGACACACGGGCCATTTATCCACTCTGCTCAAAGTTCAAACGGTAGCACATGTATCAAATATATTAAAGGGGTCATATGATGCTGCTAAAAAGAATATTATTTTGTTTATTTGGTGTAATGAAATGTGTTTATGCGGTTTAAAGTAAAAAAAAACACATTATTTTCCACATACTGTACATTATTGTTTCTCCTCTATGCCCCGCCTTTTTGAAACGCGTCGATTTTTACAAAGCTCATCGGTCTGAAAAAGCGAGGTGTGCTGTGATTGGCCAGCTATCCAGTGCGTTGTGATTGGCCGAATACCTCAAGCGTGAGACGGAAATGTTACGCCCCTCACATACCGTGTCCGGCCGGAGCGACGATACAAAAACATTAAAACCCATTACAAACGAGGCATTTGTTGCATCCAGTGGGGACATAATTACAGATTATAATGACTTATACTGTCGCGTAAACATAAAACCATGTCTGCATTTGTGATCAGAGAAATGACAAACAAAAAATGCCTTCTTTCTTTGCGTGCACATTTGGGCGGTGTTATGCAAATCTTCCCACATTGTGATGTAGACATGTGGGGGCGTGTTAGAATGAGCCGTTTTAGGTAGGCGTGGTTAACTCTTAACTTTTATAAAGAATATCTCTTTGGTTTTGAGACTTTAGTGTTTGCAACTTTACAGATCTTCTTTATGCACCAAGAGCTTGTAACACTCCAAAGAGAAAGGAAAAATTGAAATCGCATCATATGACCCCTTTAAACGCAATATTATTACAGTATTTTTTTGTGATTAAGCTATGCGTTTGTGCATTTATACTAAATGTATTTAGACTACTGTTTTTCATACAAATAAATAAAAACTAGGGCTGTGCAAATAATCGAATGTGATTTTTCATGCACATCTCATCAGTAAAGCCGGTTCTGTGATTAGTTGTAAATCTCCAGCACGTGCGTTCAGATGGAGCGGCATTTTCTACACAGAGCCGTAGATCACTGACAAGCTACGCAAGCTTTACTGACGAGATGTGCATGAAAATCGCATTAGATTATTTGCACAGCCCTACTAAAAACCATGTTGTAGTTTTACTGTGGTATTGAGGTGCTATATGTCTGGTTTTAACTGTGGTTATCATGATCTAAATGTATGCTACTATGGAAGACCTCTGGTTAATTAAAAATAAAATAGTCAAAATAATACAATTACACCATATAAAATGAGGTTGCTACAATTTTTTTGTTACTGATTTTGATAATGAACAAATTTACATCTGCATCCTAACTCAAGCTACTACTACTATAAAATGTGCATTTCTAAGAGACAAAAAGTAATAATATTGTTAATGTTAAAAGGGCAACACAAACCTGTTTCTTGATTTGAAACAACATCACTCATTAGAACATGCAGAAACTAAGAAATTTCTCTATTAAGATATTTAAGAAAAATTAACAGTCTGGTTTCAAAAACTTTTACTTTGGAGCAAAAATCTGGCTTTAAACTTGAAAGAAATGAAGATTTGATATCTATCGTGATGATTATCTATATCAACTGATATGAAAAAAAAATTATCGTGACAAATTTTGCCCATATAACACATCCCTAAATTCCAGTAAAATTTCACAATTTTCAGTACCATAAGCAAAAACTGTTGGAACTATTTTAACTATTAAATTAATTAATTAAATTAATTAAATTAAATTAAATTAAGTAAATACAAATTTTACATAATGTAGCTTTCAAATATTGATAAGTAAACATTGTTTAACAAGATCAAGTAGAAATTTGTGACAGGTGCATTTACACTCTCAACAACACTTTTGACATACCATGTCAGATATATATTTATTTATTTATTTATTTTTTTTTTTAAGATTCAATCCTGCATTGAAACAGTTGTCGTCAGTCCTGAAACATTTCTGCATGCTTAGCAGCATGAAATATAAATCTTATCCAAATTGTGAATGGTTATATAAACTGAAAGTGAGCTTTCTCTTTATAATCACTGAAACTGAAAAGGCCAGACTGTTCATCAAATAATATTTTCATCATGAGATTAAACACTTGCTTTCTCTTTCTCAACAGTTGTTCACCGTTGTTCAACACGTGAAGCACTTTAATGACGTGGTGGAATTTGGCGAGAATCAGGAGTTCACCGATGACTTTGAGTATCTTGCCACTGGTCTGAAGACTGGTCAACCCCTTAACACACGCTGCCTTAGGTGCAGAAGCCATTCCATCAGTGTATATTCTAACCATTCCCCAGTATTTTAAATATGGCCTAATGCTTGTATTTGCTACAGGCTCAGTGTTTGCTCATTACTATTCTGTTGCGTTTGTGTGCAGTGTTATTAGTTTGGCCACACGGAGCGCCATGCCCAGTTTCAGGATGCACCTGAGGGCTCGTGGGAAAGTGGCTCAGGTCTTTAAAACTCTCAATGATGCACCTCAACATCCAGTAAGTCAAAAGATGTTTGGACTTTTCTGAAACCTTCACTGCCTGATGTCTTCTGTCTAATCGATTGTACTTCCTGTCCTTGCCCCTTTCCTCAGAATCTAGCTCTATGTACGGCCTCTCTGATGTACATTCTCAGCCGAGACCGTTTGAACATGGACCTGGATCGGGCCAGTCTGGATCTAATGATTCGTTTGCTGGAATTAGAACAGGACAAATCCATTGCTGATCAGCTAACGACAAAAGAGATGAATAAAGTAAAAGAAAAGATTCGCAAACTCTGCGAAACCGTCCATAATAAGCATCTCGACTTGGAGAATATCACGGTAAGCTTGAGATCAGTTGTACTTTGCTATTGGCTGGTGTTTCTTGCTGCAGTGCGGTAGTTCTGTTTGTTTACATCTGCAAACTTTCCTGTCAAGGATTTGCACTTTTTTATTATTCTGCTTGTGTGATAGACCATGTGGATGAGGGATTGTGTTCATTTGTAGTTTTTCAGAAAGGTTCAATTTCTGCTCCCTCTAGTGGATACACTTCATTGCTTGTGTTGTACACTCTAAGGATGTTTTCAAAAATGTATCAGTCAGTGGATTGTTCCAACAACTAGTCACAACAACTGTGTTAAAGAATAGTTCATCCCAAAATGACATTATATTTTGTCATTTACACCCCCTCCCATGTCATTCCCAAACCCTTATGATTTACTTTCTTCTGTGGAACATAAGGATGTAGTGGCCAATTTTTTTTAGCCAATTATAAAGAATGCGGACTGGAGTTTTTAAGCTTCAGAGAAAGTTGTGATTTGGTGTATCTTCTGCAGCTTTACAATAACTTTGTGTGAAGAACTGACAGAAATTGTATTTATTCACTGAAAATCTTGTCACCTGAAACAATCAGTCAATGAATCTGTTGTAATAGGAGTCGATCAGTGAATCAGTTAATATGGTTCACAGTGCTGGTTTTATGATTCAGATCAGCTGATTTAAGTATTAATTGATTATAGGACTGCGCAATAAATTGTATTCTAATCTTTACAAGATTTTGATTTATCACAAATAATCGTCTGCGATATTTTCCCACTGGTGGGTTGTCCTCAAGAGATTATTTATTTGTTTGTTTTTATTGGCATTTCCGTTGTCTTGCAATGGTAACAAGCCTCCACAATCTTTCATGGTTACGGTTGCCAGATGTTAGGAGTAAAAATCCCCCAATCAGAGTGTTTCTCTTAAATTGATATCAGTGCTGGGCAACGATTAATCGCATCCAAAATAAAAGTTTTTGTGTGCATAATATATGTGTGTACTATTTATTATGTATATATAAATACACATACATATATTTAAGAAAAATTGTATGTTTATATATTAAATATATTTATATGTAATATAAATTATATGAATATAAATATATACATGTAAATATTTTCTAAATATATACTGTATGTGTGTGTCTTTATATATACATAATAAATATACACAGTACACGCACATTTCTCACAAAACTATTGGATGCGATTAATCGCGATTAATCATTGCCCAGCACTAATTGATATATTTTCTTCCCAACCATGATTGCGTGCTCTCTCTACATTATGGAAAAAGCGCTAATAGGCTGAAAAAAAAACAGAAAACATTAGTTGCAATTTAGTAATATCTATTGAGATATTTTGTTCAAATAAAAGTGTAATACAGCCAGTCTGTTTTGACTGTAGTAATGATTTTTTTTTTAGCAAAATAATCATGATTAACTGTTTAAACGGTTAGTGGAATTTATTGCTGAACATGGCAAATGTTGCAAAAAAGTTGTTTAAAGATGGTGAACCCTTTCTCAGAGAGGGTTTAGCGTGCTGATGACAGTGTAGTTTTTATAAGCTGTTCTCACAGGACAAGTTCAAAAACAGCTGGGTGGAACACATCAGAATGAAACCGAATTCAAGGATTTTAAAACTTCAGCTGTTGTTACTTGACGCACTGTTTTTAAATTGTGCTGAAAATGCTGACATTGGAAAAAAAAAAAGCAGACATGACGCACTGGTAAAGGATATCTGACTGGAGCATGTGCACATAGACCAGCAATTTAAAAAAAATCACAGACGAAACATAATGCATCCTGTGTGAACGCTCACTTAGACTGTTAGCACACTGAAAAACAGCATGATAAAACCCTCTCCAAGAACTTCTCTATATTCATCCATAAATTCATTGAAAACACCCTTTGCTAAACTATTATAATATTTACTTGTTTTCATGTTTTTGCTTTAGCCATCAGAGCCAGATCAGGAGCTTTTTATCAAGTTGTGTTCTTTGCATTTCTCGCCCTCTATTTACATTTGTTTTAATGTTCTGTTTAGCAAATAGAACTTTTGCATTTGCATAATGGAGCCATTAGAGCTGAATGTATCTTTTATATAATATCTTTCAGACTGATTGTGCGTTGTCTTTTTCTCTGTAGACGGGACATTTAGCAATGGAGACATTGTTGTCATTGACGTCAAAGAGAGCGGGGGATTGGTTTAAAGAAGAACTCCGGCTTCTGGGAGGCCTGGACCACATTGTAGATAAAGGTCTTCTATTTTTGCTCCGTATTAAAGATCTGATTGTTATCCGTTATTTGTTATAGAAGTTTGATAATATTATGTTAATATTGTGTTTTGTTGTATTACGTCATGAACATCCCATTTGCCTGGGTTTCACATACATGCATATTGTAATAAGATACTTGTGAGAGTGATTTAACGTGCATGTGTATTTCCCCACAGTTAAAGAGTGTGTGGAAAACCTGAGCCGAGAGGATGATAAGGAGAACCTAGTGGCGTCTTTGTGGGGGGCTGAGAGATGTTTGCGTGTTCTAGAAAGTGTAAGTCTGATACTCGTCCATGCGTTTGAGTTGTGATTGTCATGCATATGTTATTTAAAAGTAAACACGTGCAGTATAAAGTACTCTGAATGAGTTTGAATTATGGGAATCTAGACTGTTTGTCCTTGAACATGCAAATCCATTTACATGGGATACAAAGATTTCAATCCAAATTCACATACTTTTCAGCATTAATATAAAAATTAGAAAATTATATTTCCTTTCATATGGGTTTTACAATAAAAGACGTTCTACGTCATGCAGAATGAGGCAGGAAGGTGATTATTTATTTTTTTATTATTTTTTTTTTTAAGAAATTAGTACAAAAGTGACACATCTTTTGTAACATTATTGTAACTTTGCTATTTCAGATGCTGTTCTTTTGAACTTTCTATTCATCAAAGAATCCTAAATAAAAGGATCACGGTTTCCACAAAAATATCAAGCATCGCAACAGTTTTTAACGTTTATAATAAGAATTATTTCTTTAGCACTAAATCAGCATATTAGAGTGATTGCTGAAGGATCATGTGACACTGAAGAATGGAGTAATGGCTGCTGACAATACAGCTTTGCCATAATAAGAAATAATGCATTTTTAAAATAGAAAACAGTTATTTTGAATTACAATATCTCACAAGATTACTATATTTAATGTAATAATTAAATACATTTACTGTTTTATTAAATAAATGCAGGCTTGGTGAGCATAAGAGGCTTCTTTCAAAAACACTTTTTTTTAAAAATCTTACCGACCCCAAACTTTTGAATGGTTGTGTAGTTATTAAGTCTTAGTAAGATTCTGGTCATGTGTGACAATTAAATCCTTTACTATAGCTTTATAACTTTAGACCTTATTCTTTTAGACCTTTTTTTTTTTTTAATGAGGGAATGCTGATTATTGTACTTGGTAGAGGGAGTCAGCTGTAAACCTCAGTAGATTTCGTTAAGGGATAAACAGAGTGCATTAACCTTGATATATTAACCTACTGTAGATTGAACAACAGAGTCTATCTCTGCTGGGCCAATTTAGAAGAGGATTATTTTTTGCATTGTGGCTCTTTTTAAACTTATTTTTAATTTGATATTTATCGATACAGGTAACCGTTCACAATCCAGAAAACCAGGCCTACCTGATCGCGTACAAGGACTCTCAGCTCATCGTGTCTTCAGCGAAGTAAGTGCCTCCAAAAGAAAAGCAGTTGTCTAGCTGTAGTTTTACAGTAATGTAGCAGTACACTTGTCATGTTTTCCTGATTGTTTTGGCAGGAAGCCCCTGGTAGTGTGTGGTCAGACAGGGTGCAGGTTCACCGCTAGCTTTCCTCATTACAGCAGACAGCCTCCAGACTCATTAACAACCCCAACAGCAACAGGAACACTTTATCAACAACACCAGCTGCCAAGACCATAAGCGCAGAGCTGCTGTGCCAGAGAACACCCTCTGATACGGCTCAAGCCATGCTGACATTTCCTAAAGAGGCCAATCATTCCAAACCTTAATGAGACTTGCATACTGTCTTAAGTGTCCAACTTCAGACCACTTAAAAGTATAGTTAACCATAGTCATTTAGTCCCTCTTGTCATTCGTAACTCCCCTGATTTACTTTCTTACATCAGAATGTTCACTCTGCATACAATGAAAGCATGCAGTAATCAGGAGCTGTCCGGTACAATAAAGCTTGTCCATCTGAATCTGATATCACACAACTTCATGCTTCATATTTGTTAATTATAATCACACACTTGTAGGAGTTATCAGAGATGAACATTGAATACTTGCATTTAATCTGTTCTCACAAAGCTATTGCTTCAGATGGCTTAGGAGTTTATTTGCACATTTATTTATTTTACAGGGTAAACCTCTATAGAGCTACATGGGAGCAAATTTGTTCCAACAGCAAAAAACAAAACAAAAATCCATTATTGCTTTTTCCTCAGCTTTCTAAAAAGCATGGATTATGGCAGTCTGATGGGAGAAAGAAGTCAAACGTACATCAAGTTAGAAAGAAACCCACTTGCAGAACCCAATATCACAGTAGAGTGTAGTGTATATGCAATGATAATTATCGCGGAAATGCTTTATCTCTTTCTGTGAAAAGGATGCATACAGCGCATGAGTCATATTGACTGATTTTAAAGTTGTACCATTCATCATATGTGTTATGAAAGGTGTTTTTTTGTCTGTCCTTGGTTTCAGAAATCACTATTGTGACTTAGATATTTTTATATTTGTTGACTTTGTAATGCAACTCCCCCACACCTTTTGTACTACATACATGAATGATATCTTATATTATTTTCGAAGCAATCCGAACTCTTTCATGGCAGATGATAAAACAGGAGAAAAAGTTGCATTAAAGACTTACATTGAAGGAGAAAGCAAAGCCATATCTAGAGCTCAGCAGTGACTTACGTGGGCAAGTACCACTCACATTTTCAGAAAATGCAAAAATCGACTTTCCATGTGTTATGGTAAATCTAGCTTATACTTGTCCGCTTGAGGCAGTCTGGCCTCTCTTCCGCTGCTAATGTAATTACGAGCTGATGGCCCAGCTCTCTAGACGGGGTCAGACCCTTCAGAGTGCACAGCGAACCAAACACGGGTGCTCAGGACTGTGAAGAGGATCTAGATGAGTCAACAAAGTCGGCTCACACACTGCTGGAAGAGCTCGTTCAGCTGGCTCTAATTCAGTTAGAGAGTACGGCAGGCTTGTATATTAATGATGACCCTACTAATATATGAATACACAAACCTCTACCTCCATTTCCCATCTCGCTCGCTAATGACCTCTCATTATGCTAAGCGCATTAGTGGCATTTTGCATGAAGCTGGTCGTATTGTAGTGCATGTGCTGTGGATGCAGACTCCCTCACTCTCTATTGCTGTCTCACTCACACACACGTCTTGGGGACTAATAGAGAGGAAGAGCTAAGTTTTCCCCCTCTAGAGAAAGCTAATGCAGTTTGTTTGTGTCTGCTGACCCTGGCTGTGGCGTAAATGCAATCCATTAGGATGTGCGCACTTCCCGCTGCATCTGTTATCTGCGGGCTGTTTTTCCATCTTGAGTGTTACTCTGAACAGCCATTATTAAGATGCTGATAGAGCACTTATAGTACCAGATTTGGTGTTCAAATGTGACATCACTGTTTCAAGATACACCTTATATTCAACTGAAGTATCTGTCAAGAGGCTTTGATGCCCTGTGGTAGACATTAAATTATGATTTGATTTATCAAGGGCTGTTATTTTTGTGCTTTCAGTAATATATGGAGTTTGCAAAAGTCCTTAAAGTAGTGTTTCTCAGCTGGTTTTGCTGCAGGACACAGATCTTGTCCAAGTTCTAAGTGCATTGAATGTAGTTATAGTCGTATTTTCTTTTACATTGCATGTTTTTTTGTTGTTTTTGTTTGAGGGTGAGGGCATCTTATGCAACCTATCCATGTTGGCATCTATCTAATTTAACTGACTTTTTCTAGATCACAGCAAAACCTTTTAGTTTCTCCTTACTTTGAAATTAAGAGCCCTGTATTTTACTATCCTAACTATATACGCTTGGTTTGTGTGGCTGCATTTTATTTTTTGCATTTATCATTGTTTTAGAACAGGACTGTGACCCACCAGTTGATATTTTTTGAGTAATCTTCACTCATGGGCAGGGCAGTATGGCCAAAAATGTTATCACAATGTTTTTCCGTATTCAATATGTATCACTATATTTGTTTACCATTAATGGGGAAGGAAATGCTTTCCTCATTGAACAAACATAACCACAGAGTAAGCTGCTTTTTAATTTAGGACCCCGGTCCGTTTTATTTTCCTCTAAATTCTTTTATGATTTTAATACAAATTTATCATGAAAAATGGTGCGCAATGAAAATAATTAAAACTAAAACAATATAAACATTTATGTGTCAAACAAATGAAAATGGCATTGAATGAAAATATAAAATGTACATATTAAAAATTATTAATTGAAAATATGAATGTACAACAAAATATATAACATGGTTGTATTTATTTCCTTTAAAATAATATTATTACATTGAGAAGTATATTTTAGTATTTTGTTTGTGTTTATTTGATGGTAGTTTTTCTCAAATGAAATGGTGAAAAGCTTGTGAAGTGACTCTCAGAACAACTCTGGAGATGAAGTCCTCATATGTTGAGATGGCAAATGCTTAAAACACCGTGAGCATCACGTGTGTTTGTGTATAAGATGAAACTACACCCGCAAACACACACAGAACATGCTGACTTATTAGAGGCATGCACTGATTGGCATATTTTATTGCATTCTCAATATACCGTTTATCGCCCAGCCCTAGTTCACGCTGCTCTTTTCCATGTAATGAATGTGAATGAAAAGGGGGAAACAACACCATGAAGGCTGTTTGATTTGTGCACTACACAAGATATCTAAAACAATATAATAACTTTTGTGTAAGAAAATAGGGTTACACTTTACTTGAAGGGGTGTGCATAAGACTGACATGACACCTACATAATCATGACATGACACATGCCATGAATATGAAGGTTTTGTATGCATGTTTATGACAACTGTCATTAAGTGTCATTCGCTCAGTTATGTAATTTTTAATGCAAAGATGACATTGTTTGAGATGTCTTTGTTATGGGCTATGGTTGGGGGTAAGGTAGAGGTAGGGTTAGGTTAGGGTTAGGTCAAATAATGTCATATTTGCATTAAAAATGACATAACTGAGCGAATGACACTTAATGACAGTTGTCATAAACATGCATAAAACCTCCTTCATATTCATGACATGTGTCATGTCATGATTATGAAGGTGTCATGTCAGTCTTATGCACACCCCTTCAAGTAAAGTGTTATCGAAAATAGATAGGATGTGAGTACTAAATGAAAGAATTTTAAATTTTTTCAGTGATCTGTCCCTTCAAGATGTTTTTGGATACTAAAACAATAATTTGCACTAATTCTTCGAAAGGACATAACATTTTAGTTTTGTCTGTTTGTTTTAGAGCGTTATGGCACTGTGAGGAGATGATCCAGAGGTACAGTCGAGAGGTGAACAGAGGCCTGTGCTCGTCGGGCACACCGCTGCCCTACTGCAGCAACAGCAACGTGGGCAAAGCTGTAGAAGACTGTATGCGAGCTATCATCGGGGTCCTGCTAAATCTCACACATGACAACGGTCAGTACAAAGACGAGGACGTTTAACAAAACAAACCTTCCACTTGGACTGTGAAGGAATGCACTGTAAAAGTAACAGTGTTAAAAAAAGCTACTTTGAAACTATAACTTACAAAGCTACTCTTAAAGGAATAGTTCACCCAGTAATGAAAATTGTCATCAATTACTTAGCCTCATTCCAAACCCATAACACCCTCTCCTAACTACATGCGATGCGACAAGATTCCAGCGACAAGCAATTTGGCTGTCCACACCAAACGCAACGTGACAGAATCAATCAAATATCACAGCCAATCAGAAGAGTGTGTGGGTGATCTCTCTCTCTCTGGAAGCGCACTGCACTCGCAACGAAATGGATAAGTTTATAATCGAACTCATAAATATCATTTTTTTACATCATTAAATGGACATACTGAGTGACTGAGACCATCTTTGTCATGAAAAACGCTTGTTGGTTCGTATTGTGTTCGCAGTTTTAAGGTACGTTAATTTATACACTTTAATTTATTTTTGAGATCTAAGGTAAACTATCTGTTGTTGCTTTCAGTATAGTTATAAGGTCATGCAAAATGATATTCAAACTCACATTAGACACGTTTAACTTTGAATAAAGCACATAATCAGTACCTGAGATTATCACTGCCATATAGTTTGTATGTTGTTGTTCCAGCTGCGATGTCGCAGAAGTAGAAAACGAAAATGTCGCATGACGCCGTCACGGCTAGTTTGGACAAAACTCTGATTAACATGGAAAATATACCTTTTATCGCATGTCGCAGCGTCATGTCGTGGCGCGTCGCGTGTAGTTAGGACACGGTGTAAGACTTGTCATCTTCTGAACACAAATTGAAGGTATTATTAATGAATCCTGACAGATATCTGAAAAGTCCGTCATAAACGCATTAATCCATAAAGACATCATAAATGTAACCCATGTAATATGAGCAGTTTAATCAAAGTTATCGGAAGAGACATCATTGCTTTAAATGGTAAACATTTAATTTAGGCTTTTATCCACATATAAACATTCATCAACACACATAAATAGAGCACATCAAATATGGTCAATAGAAGCTCAACCATGGTTGTTTGAAGCGTAAGAAGCATAAGTATGACTGAACTTCTGTTTACCATGTGTTGATCAATGTTCTCGCTCAGTGAAGTCTTTAAAAGGTTAATGGTGATTTTTTTTTCTTCAAATATGAAAATGCTTGCATGAATTTCTAACATATATATATATATATATATATATATATATATATATATATAAGAATGTAAATTGCTGGTTATGCGCCGGGTGAAAACACCTTAAGAACATGAAACCACACACACCTGACAAGGCAGCACCAGTGAAACTATGTTTTCATGACAGTGTTTAATAATGTGTTTTTATGCATAAGACATGGAAATGTGCTTTGCTCCATTGTAAAGTCATGTCACAGATTCTCCACACAAACTAATTAATCAGTAATGTAATTCTTAATTGGTTATTAATATCAAATAGTTGTTACAGACTTAGTAACATTACTGCTTTTAGTTTGTTACTCCCCAGCACTGAACTTTAAATACCAAAATATACTTACGCCAGGGCCATCCTTAGCTGAGGCGGGGCCCGGTGCAAGGTGGGGAGCGGAGCCCCCTCGGTCCGTTCGCGATTGCATTCCGGGGGGGGTCCCCTTCGGTCCGTTCGTGATCGCGTTTATCTCCCCCTCGGTCCGTTCGCCGCGGGCCCCCCCTCAAAGCGTGGACTAGTATACATATATCAGACTAGTATACATATATTGAATGTATGCAGCTTTATTTTTCTAACCTTGTCAACTCTGTACCACTCAGATTACTCTTGTGCCTTGATTTCTTTGCACTAATTATTGGTCCACAAGGTGGCAACACTGGACCAAGCGGTTACACTTTATTTTAAGGTGTCCTTCTTACAGTGTAATTATACATTTAAGTACTGAGTAATATTAATCAACAACATGTACTTACTATATGGTTAGGGTTAGGATTAGGGTTTGGCTTAGGGTTACTTGCATGTAATTATGCATATTTTATTGTTATTATAATAGTAAGTACATGTAACATGTGTAACAAGGACACCTTAAAATAAAAGTGTTACTGACCATGCCATTGTTTCCCAGTCCAAAAAAAAAAAAAAACACACATTCGAGGAGCAACAACAATTGACACATGTTGATGAGCGCCTGTGTGAAGGGGTTAAAAGATGCCCACAACTCCAGTTTAAATGAGTACAGTTGATTTTTTTTTTTTCTATTGCCCATAACATCTGGAGAGAAATAGTGCACAGATACTGGACAAGGATGAATCTTTGACGGGCATGTGTTCATGCACGCCATTAGAGTATACTTCGAAATGCTATGCACTTGACTGTACGCATATTGCAAGTGTTTGCGTCAAAGCTGAAGTGAACTTTGAGCTTTAGACGATTTGATACTACAATTTGCTTGCTTTTTAACCACCTTTTTCACTACTGTAAAGTGTTTTCAAAGACAAAGGTTCTCCATTTTCAGCACAAAGACCCTACTAATCAGTAATGAAATTCATTATTAGTTGTTATTGATTGGTCGTTACCGAACTAATAACTTTGTTGCTTTTCAGTAGTTACTTCCCAACACTGAAATGTACTATGCGCTGGAAGCTGTTCAGCTGAACAATCAGACGACTGGGCCGCAGCGGCTATCTCATTACATTATACCTTATAGAACGTTTGTTATTCTGCTTTTAAAAGGCTTAAAATCAATAAGAGTCTTTTGACTCTCTTGCATGGCCTTTGTTCATTGTGCCAAATGGATTTCTGTTAGCAGTGCTGCTTTGGCTAGCTGCTCGCTAGTATTGCTGCCAAAAACCCTTCAGCTTAATGCAGGAGTACTCGGTCATAAGCCAGATGTGAGCAGCTTGGAGAACAACAGTCAGAGAAAATCCCTGATTAACTAACGCTGAACTCGTATGTGCAGCAGCCATTGAGTGAATTTTCTTTTTGTCTGTAGAATGGGGCAGCACAAAGACGGGCGAGCAGGAGGAGTTAATGAGCACGGCGCTGAACTGTGTGGTCAGGGTGCCACAGTATCTGCCGCAGGAGCGGAGGTTCGATATCAGAGTCCTGGTGAGTACACAGCTCTACTGATATCACTCAGTGTTGGTATACATTCAGTGGGGACCAGCAGTGTCCGCTAGGAGTTCCTGAGTGCTTTCGAACTACATTACAAATTGAAATTTCATACTGTGATCGCATTTGTAATAGGGCTGTTATAAATCAAATATTTACAATGTTTATTTGTAAGTTTTTTTTGATGATGATTATAAAAAATGTGTGTTAATTGTAATTAGGGCTGTGCGATTTGGGGGAAAATATCAAATTGCGATTTTTTTTGACAGAGATTGCGATTTGATTTGCGATTTTACATTTGCAAAGTCAAGCTTCAGCTCAATATTGTCAATAATGTGCAGCACAGTATGGGTATCATTACCCTGCTGAAAAAAACAATAGAAACCATCACAGAAATTTGTATAGTTTCCATTAAACCATTACAAAATTCCTTTTAGTTTTGGGCATTATTCCAATAGGAATTACTGTTGTTCTATTGGTTGCCATCTGCCAGATTACAGCCCACCAATAGAATCCATCAAATAGACACCATTATAGTTTACATTAAAACCAAACAAATTCCCATTATAACCCTGAAATCCATTAAATTTGTTATTGTGTTTTGGGAGGGGTTCTATTGTTTTTTTCTTCAGCAGGCAAGATTATAATGGTATAACTACTTTTACAGAATTAACTTAATTACTGAATTTCACAGAAAATATTTGTTTATTTTTTATAAATAAAGAACTGTATTTCTTAAGTAAATTATTAAAGTATTACATTGATTTATTCATTTTAAGTATTTGGGATTTTAAGAGCAAGTGGAAAATGTGCTGAATGTTTCATTTCATCCAAGTGAAATTAGCAAGCAGTTAGACTGAATTTACATTCGTTTAGAGCCAGGCGCGAGTCGACACAGGTTGCGCGTGTGCGTCAAGCCGCTTTTATTCTCCAGTACTGAAAACAGAACCGATAAGGGAGCTCTTGATATGCGCTGTGACGTAGCTCTGGCAAATTACCTTTTTTGTTCGTTGTCTGTCATTTCGACGCTTAAGTTGCATACTGTTTTCTTTAGTTTTAATTTGCCTAACTATCGATCTGACCCAGTAGACGCCATAATCCCACTCTGACTCTGTCCCGCGTTCTTTTTTTTTTTTATCGCAACGTCTCAAATCGCGATTTCGATTCGATTTCGATTAATCGCACAGCCCTAATTGTAATGCATCATTACACTTCTTCCATATGGACAAATTAATTAGTTAAAAAATTGTAATGATTTCCCATAAAATGCTTTAAAAATTTGTAAAACACCACATGTAAATTTTTTTTGCGAATATTGTTAGAATGCAAACTAATGGCAGATTAATTGGTTTGCATTATAAACGTTCACAAAAATTCTTTGGTTGTCATTTTTCAAGTTTTTAAAGAATTTTAGTACAGCATATATGGAGATGATCTATGTATTCTGTTTATTGAGGGGCTGTGAATAATGACTTTTTTTAAACTAATTAATCGTTCATGTTTATGTGGTTTATTACGATTAATTGCACCTCCACAAATTAGTTTATAATCAACATAAAGATATTTTAAATAAGTATTAAAGTACTATCAAGGCTGTATTGCCAGTACCAGTACCTCTGTTAAATGCATTTTCTTTCTTCAGATTTTGAGGATAAAGTGTCTAAATATAACCATTCAACAATTCATTTGACTAATGTTAGCATGCTAACAATAAGCCAACTGCAAAAGATCAGACTACTGTTTTTCTTTATAATTTACAACAATTGTAGAACATGATCAACCTTGTAGACTAAATAAACTTACTGTAATTATCCCATAAACCCATTATAATAAATTTCTCATTTAGCTTTGCCTTCATTTATGGGAAATAACCCCATATGTTTCTGTCTCATTACTTAATCTGATTTCTTGTTTCTTGTGCTACCTCAAAACTTTATAACATTAGCGAACAGTGCTCAAATAGCATCAGCATAACGGCATAGGAAGTCAAGTCAAGTCACCTTTATTTATATAGTGCTTTTAACAATACAGATTGTGTCAAAGCAACTGTACAGCCTTAATTAGGAAAATAGTGTAGGAAATAGGGGGACGTTGTCTCAGGAAGTGAGAAAACTGAGACTGTAAATTGTTAATTATTTTTAATGTGTTAAACTGCCAATACATATCACAAAAATGAAAAAAAAAAAAATTAAGATCTAATTCTTGTGTGCATTTAGTGAAAAAATACAGAAAACATGCTTTGATTAAATTTAAGAAATGTTTAACTAGTTTTTATAAATATTCATTATTTTTGAGTAGTTTCATTTATATCATTTACACATCTAAAAAACAAGTTGAAAATATTTTTTATCCAATCCTACTTTTTGTTTGTGCAAACCAGTTGTGTGAGACATTACTATCAAAGTGAAACCATGTTTTCTGTCTGTGTTGTGGTTCCTGTTGATCTAAATGAGATGTTTTTCATTGTATTTGTGTGTGTTTTAGGGTCTGGGCTTGCTCATTAATCTGGTGGAGTACAGCGCGAGGAACAGACACTGTCTGGTTGAGCTGCAGATGGAGGGAGGTGAAGTCTGGGACTCCATGTGTGTGTCTGACAAAGATGAGTTGCAGACTGAGAGATCTCTCAGCGCCATTGCTGCTCTAGTGAAGGTATACAAACACACACACACACAGAAAAACAACTGCTGCATGGCCGCACTTCACACTTACAGAAAACCGGTCCTAGTATTATTACACCTGTTATTAAGGTCTTGGTGTAATGTGATCACAAGTGGCCACTCAAAACACATCACTGTTTACACCTGGTAGTTAGATGTGTCTGAATTGTAGACCACTAGTTATCAGATTTTGTTGAGGAAGTTCTCAGATTCCATGTCTATCACTGTTAGTGCAAGTTGATAATGCATCAATGCATGGTGTACATAAGTAATTACTAAGATAAAATGACACATTGCTGTATACATTTTTGCTAAAGCTGATCATTAATGCGTCTGCATGTGCAATATAAAGATTTCAGTGATTCTCAATAATTTGAATCTTCTGAGTATGTCCACCAAAATTATTTTTCATCACTGATTGGGTCACAAGCAAAACACTCGTAATTACTTTGTCTCCGTTTCTGCTTTTATAGTTTTTTCTTCAGAGAGAGCATGCAGCCATGTTGGCGGAGGCGGAGACGGATGACTTCATCAACGATCCGCCAAAGTCCCAACTGGACCAGAGTGGAGAATGGAAGGAGACCAATGAAGAGATCCAGTGGGTCGCTTCAGAAAACAACAGCACAGAGGACAAGAAGAAGGGAGAGGAGGATGAAGAACTTGACCTCAACAAAGGTAGACATTACACCCAGGGACTAGACAAATGCAAATTGTTTTTTGGCACGGCAGTTAATTTTGCTTAATGTACAATCCACTTTGGTGGGCAGCTAATCTCAGTTTGGAGACCCAATGAAAGTACACAGCAACACACTGTTGTTCAAGTAGCATATTTGATTAGAATTGGAGGAACTTGGCCGATCTTCAGGGCCACTCATGTGTACATGCATGTTAGAGGTTTCTGAGAATAGAATTTTTTGTAATATGTGAATGCACCACATGAACTTAGACTCAGGTCCAAGTCATGATGCATTTAGCTCCTGCGTCAAGAATCCAAAGCACACTTAAGTCTTTTTTCTGATATTTTCTTCTGCTTTAGGATACAAAGCAAGTCTAATGCAAGGAAATATTATGTCATCTGCAGTCAGCGAGTGCAGCTGCTTGTACAAGACCTTCATCTTCCTGTGTATTCAGTCTTAATTGTGTGGTGTTTTCTTTTGGTGTTCAACAAACATAGTGGCATAGCAAACTTAGCAAATATGTGTGTCCTTGTAACATCTGTGCCAGCGGAGCGTGTTTCCTCTTTTCCTCTTGTTTTTCTCAAAAAGGACATGAGAAACAATATAAGCACAAGCCATTATATACAGCGTGTTTATGTACATTCTGTAAAATAAGTGAGGCAGTCTGCTTTATTAGGGTTGTATAATCCTAAATACATTCTAAACAATCTATCCTAAACTTTTGGATGGTTTTAAATGCATCACTTGCTTCCACAAATAAATATATTTAACAGCAAAAACTGTTTATTTTAAATCATAATATTAATCATTAGTATTAATAAAAGTAATTATTCTAAACTTGTGACCAATAATGTAATTAAAAACTTGTTTGAAATGAAGACATTTTAGTGAATAAAAAAGTTAACTCACAACATTCATTTAAACTTTATTTAAATAAACATAGAATTTTCCTTTTTTATGAGATTAGAAAAAGAAAATCTGATATTTTTGAAAAAGGCCTGTTTTAAGTAGCCTGTCATGTGATTTTTCTCTCCAGCTCTTCAGCATGCTGGCAAGCACATGGAGGATAGTATTGTGGCGTCATACACTGCACTGCTTTTGGGTTGTCTGTGCCAGGGGAGCCCTGTAAGTAACACACTTATTTCACCTCACCTCAATGTTTCCCATTTTGTATCTTTGATTCATGTCTTCTGGCTCTGTCTGCTCAGAACCTGCTTTTCCTCATAAAGTGCAAAGAGTATTGTTTATTATTAATGTCAGGTATGCGTTTAGCTCTGCCAAGACTTACTACTGTTCGGCTAGATACCCTTTCTGTCCTGGACAAGTGCCGCTTATGCCCTCACTAGTGGAATGAGGCCACAGTCACTTTAAGGTCAGGACAAACCCAGGCTAGACCAATAAGAGTACAGCGTTTACTGGTACAGAGTTTTTGTTGTTAATATTCCTTTTGCTTTTGCAGGGTTTGAGTGTTGTTTGTCTAAATTGCAGTTTTCTAGTTTCGGGGCAGGTATCAGAAGAAAGCTGCCCGTGTTGTGTCTGGCAGTATTAATGGATTTGTTTTCAGGACGTTAATAGGTGGGCTGTAGAATCGGCTGTAATGGACTCCTCTGTTTCTCTCTCATACCACTCTGTTGCTTTTTGACTGACGTACACGGCCATTATCTGTCTCGGCAATAAACGGGGCCCAGACGCAGACACAAAAAGAGATGGCATTTATACACGTTTGCACACTTTGAAGGTCAAGTTTGATTCTGCTTTGGAAAAACATATTGACTCAAAATAGGGTTTCTTTAGGAAGGCGCATCTTCCTGTTTGCAGCTTAGATTCGTGTTAGGGGGCATCAGAGGAGGGAAATATTTGATTTGGATCTGTTTCTGAAGATTGAGTACCATGGAGACTCAGAACGCATCGGAAAAAAAATGATGGCCAGAAATGGAGTGCTGCTGCTTTGATCAACAGAAACTTGCTTTAAAAATCTCCAGACTCTTTCAGCGCAGGCCTGAAGTGCACTGTAACCTCACGGGAGGAATGAGCTGCTAATGCTGTGTCTCTCTTTCAGATGAATGTGACTACTGTGAGGGAAAACCTGCCAAAAGGGGATTTTTCAGTCATGACAGAAATGCTGAAGAAGTTCTTGAATTTCATGAACCTTACAGTAAGTGCACAAGAGTTAGCGATTTGACCAGTATAGGGTGGCTTGTATTATGATTGCTACAATATCAATTTCAGTAATTGATGCAGCAGAATATCACAATTCGTTTATAGAATGATAGAGTGAGGGATGACATGGTGGCAGTCCTGGAAGTTCGCATCAGCCTGGTTCCATTGACAAAGCCAATAGGACTTTTCCTATTTTTTTATTGGAAAAAATAAGCTCTGTGACAAACAGAAGCTTGTTTCTTACACATTAAGAGAATCTTTGCAAATTAACCCAGCTAAATAGAATCGGCAGAGGTAAAAAGCTGAACCTAGGCTCTAAACAGAATGCGCCACAGTCGCTTCACTTCCATGTCACCATCACTAAGGTTCTGATCACAAGTTGGAAAGTTTGAGTTCTGATAGTTTGCAAGAGTGTGAGTATAAACACCATGCAATGTCTTTAACGACCTCTGTAGTCCCATTTAGCCACTTGTTAGCAACCAACTTTAAGACAAGAAAAATCTTTAAAAAAACCCACAAGAGAGTATTACTGATATATTTCATGTCCATAGAATAACACCTGAAAATATTGGGTTGTGTTAACAACAGACCAATAAAGGCCATTGGGACGATTGAACCGTAAATTCAAAAATTGTTATTTCCTGCAGCATAACTATTATGCTTTAATAAAATAATATACACACACACACACAGTTTCTTTAAAATGACAAAAAATATCTACAATAAATACAAGTAATAGCTATTTATTATATATAAAATAAATGTATTTATATATATTTAATTAAATTTATTATAAATACATTTTCCTTCGTTTTTTTCAGTAATTAAATGAAAGTCTGTAAAAGAAAAAAGAAATGAAGAGCAAGTAGAAATAAAAATACAAAGAGTAGAAATAAAGATACAAATGAAGGACACTTGAAAAAGCTTGACTTTTTCAGGTGTTTAACAGCAGTAGCAACTATTCACGTAAATGCATTATTTATTTATTTTTAAGATTAATTAAATCAACACTTATTTTACAAAAATGAAAGCATCTGTTGTCTATTTACAAGGCTTTCTGTTTTTGGAACTTTTACATAAGAGGGTAATATGTTTTATGTGCTCTTAGTATGCGTAATTACAAACCAAACCTTAAACCTGTAGAAGGAAATTGTTACTTATTAGCATTTGTGTAATTACATTGTAATAAGGACACATTATAATAAAATGTGACCCATGAGAGAAATACCACTTCTGTTAATTGGCTGAGTGGCTAAATTGAACCACTATAATCTGAAAAATGACCAAATATCGACTGATAAAACGGCCTGTCACTAGAAATTAAGCGACATGAATATAACAAGTAGGCAAGCATATGCGTGATCCTGCTGTAATGTCAATACTAATGTTCTACCTCATTTTGTAAGGAAAACCAATAAAGTTATGCTTATTGACTGAACAGTTGTGTCTTTTTGTCCCTTACAGTGTGATGTGGGCACCACGGGACAGAAGTCTATCTCCAGGGTCATTGATTATCTGGAACACTGCTAGTGTGTTTGCAGAGCTCCACACACAGACCTCAGATCACTGCTGCCCAACCCAACACACCTGGAAAACAACCCACCATCATCATCAACCAGTACCTTCATCATTCAGACTGTAAAGAATTAAATCTAAAGCACATCATACTCCCAGAACTCTATTAAAAGGAGCTGTTTTGATTGAGTTTGTCACAAGCTCTTCACCCATTTCGTCTTAAAATGTTTTTGTCACAAAATAATTGTGTTCCTCGCATCACAATCCTCCCTAATCTGGCGTCTATTGATCAGTCGCCTTGGAAGCTGGTTTTCATTGGCAGAAATGGAGAGAGTGGCTTTGATAAAACTTGTTAAAGGATGTCTCCCCCTCTGTTTGTTTTATTCCACTCTCAAGTCTGTGAATTTAAAAGCACTCAACACTGACCTGAACGATTGGAGGGCGAATCCAAAACCGCATTCGAAATTCTGGTCCTCTTTGAAATGCCGCAAAGACATGCCCTCCTGGTTCAAATCCATTCTCTTCGCTTCAGGATGTGCTCCCTTTGTGTTGCACAAATTCGTTTTTAATCGATATCGCTATGTCAAAGGTCTGCGAAGGAATAAATTACATCACTTCCCATTTCACTAGGGCAGGAAAGGAACAAAGCGTTTTTAGAATGTTGTAGTAGTCGTAATTTTTAACCGTATATTCCAAATGCCAGAACGTTAACTTTAATGTTAACAACCTTGATGTCCAAACCTTATGTGGTTCAAAATCGACAGTCAGACTTATTAAATCGTGCAATATGCTGAATTATGCTTGGCTGCAGTACTGTGTTGTGCAAGAGAGAAATGATTAGGAATTTGAATGAATTTAAATGCGTTTTTGAAGCCAGGAAATGTCATCCATGGGTTTGGGTCGTGGCTACATGGTAACCCTGAGTTCAGCGAAAATTCTTCTGCATGCGCTGCTACTGAGGTTTGGTCAGAGCTGAAGTTGCTGTGATAATTAAAGATAAGTGCAATAACCGTTTCGATGAACGCTGGTTTCTGTCTAGCCGTGACCTTGGGTTTTGGATGCCAACATCCATGTCAACATGGATCTACATTTCAAGAGTTTGTGTCATAAACTACACACTGAATAAGTCCCGTTTTGTTTTTGGTTGGTGTTTTTTATACAAGATTGAATTTAGCACTTGACATCTTGAGATTCCAATTTTGACCCAAACTTGTTCTGATCTTCTCAAGGTTGTTTTCAGAAGCGCTCTATTGTTTGTTTGCCTTCTAAAGCGATCGCCTTCAGGCGTTTCGCTGCTGTTCATGACTGAAATAGACTGAAATAACTTCAATGCACACAGCTTAACGAAAGCAAAGCTAGGGATCATTTTCCCCCTCACCGCTTAACTGTTTTGGTTCACTCTGTTACACGGAACACTATGAGTTGTGAGTATTTTCTGGGCTGTTCTGGGCACAGTGCTGCAGTCTGTATCTGAGCTCCAAACATCACAACGGGATTGAATTCACAGCGGGGAACTGAATGAAGCAACACGAACTGTAAATACTCGTAAATATTGGCTGTTGGAGAACTAGATAAGACTACTTTTCTGAATCCAATCGTTTTATTTTATACCGCATTTTTCTCAGTTGTGTTTTTTTGAGGTAAGAGTTATCGAAAAGCCAACTGCAGGAACATGAAATTTGTACCAATTTCAAAATAATGTCTTTGGTTACTTGTACATAATTTTAACGCAAATAAAATTGCTACTTTCAGTACTTTTTACTTGTCATTTTTGGTGCCTGATTGGCATATTACAAGGCTATTACTGTTGCTACAAGTGTTGGGGGTAATGCATTACAAGTAACGTGATTTACATAATCAGATTACTTTTTAAAGTAACTAGTAAAGTAAGGCATTCATTTTTAATTTAAAAGGAAATATCGGAGTTACTTTTTCAAATAAGTAATGCCAGTTACTTTGTTTCCCATGTATTGACTGACAGCTCTTGTGTTGCCATGTTGAGAGAAATCGGGAGTAGGGATGTGACGTTAACGATGAACCGCGAGCCGGTTGAAAATCGATTCAAATATGTGGCCCTGGAGCACAAAACCAGTCATGAGTAGCACGGGTATATTTGTAGCAATAGCCAACAATACATTGTACGAGTCAAAATTATAGATTTTTCTTTTATGCCAAAAATCATTAGGATATTAAGTAAAGATCATGTTCCCTGAAGATATTTTGTAAGTTTCCTACCGTAAATATATCAAAACGTAACTTTTGATTAGTAATATGCATTGCTAAGAACTTCATTTGGACAACTTTAAAGGCGATTTTCTCAATATTTCTCAATATATTTTTTTTGCACCCTCAGATTCCAGATTTTCTAACACCGTGTGTACACCGGACGCTACAGTTGTCGCGCCACGCCGCAACAGCAAAAATCTGTCTACACTGGAAGCGACAAAGCGACCACATCCAGTGTAGACCGCATCGCTGATTATAATGGGTTCTATAGTATTTTGTCATCTTGCCTCTGAACGATGCATATTAAAGTAGTGTTCATAAGCGCAGCTCTGCTTTGTTTACAGCGGTAACCCAGGAAACACTATATCATTGCTGTTCATAAAGCGCCACCTGCTGGCAGAGAGTGAACTTGCGTCTCATTCAGCTCGTCTGCTGTTTCGTTCAGATATGTTTTATGTAGTATAATTTCACAAAACTAAAGTCAGACCATTCTGTTTTCGCTTCAAATTTCGAAATTATTCAGTCTAATTTAGATTAAAAACTGCTCATGCTGCATGTATGCTGCATCTTTGTTTGGATCAGGATTAAAATGCAGTGGTTGCCTCTAATTTTAAATGGAAAGAGCACAGACAACATTTGTTTATATGAAGAGATTTCTTTTATTTGTGTAACTTATTTGATTTGGGGTTTGTTTTAAAGTTTCAATTTAGTTTTGTTATATTTCAATTTCACAAAGAAACATGCAGCAATATCCTAATAAAAGGACACCTTTTCATTTACTGTATAATTTCTTAAATCTCATTTTGTTAAAAATAGTGAGAAAATCGAATCGTGAAATCAAAATCATGAATTGAATCGTGAGTTGAGTGAACCGTTACATCCCTAATCGGGAGTAAGTGCAGAGGCGTTGTGTGCCCTGATTCGGTGTTCCTCAAAATGAATAAAAACAGTCAAATGCAAACTCAGAATATTATACAAACCTGCAATAATTAAATGTTAAATAAGACAAATATCATTTATGTGTTTAATCCCATTTTATTAACCAGTGTCTTGCTACTGACCTTTGATGATCCAATTCAACCATACTAAGCAAAAATGACACATTTGTTGTTGTTGTTTTTTTTTGCTGAATAGTGTTAACGTTCTTCACCTATGTCATATTCTTCTTTGTTTGAGCTGCACACTACTGTACAGATATGAATTTACATTTACTTCATTCCACTTTTGGTGTGAAAGGGCTTTTACATTTGTAAAAGAAGAACTTTTTTATATTAAAAACAAGCAGATTTAAGATAAGTAGCTCAAATGTAACGTAAAGTATTACTTTGCATAAAAAGTAACTAAGTAACGTAATTAGTTACTTTTTTAGGGAGTAATGCAATATTGTAATGCATTACTTTTAAAAGTAACTTTCCCCAACACTGGTTGCTACTAAAAACTAAAAAAAGTTACTTAGAGTTAGTAGAATGTCTAAAGTGGACTATCAAAATAAAGTTGATTGTGAACTCAAGAGAAAAAGACAAGATTTTTCCTCTGAAAATATTTATTTGTATAGCATAAAAAAAGCAAAATGAGGCTGTACATAAACAGATTCAGTGTTCCTCAAAATGAATAAAAACAGTCAAATGCAAACTCAGAATATTATACAAACCTGCAATAATTAAATGTTAAATAAGACAAATATCATTTATGTGTTTAATCCCATTTTATTAACCAGTGTCTTGCTACTGACCTTTGATGATCCAATTCAACCATACTAAGCAAAAATGACACATTTGTTGTTGTTGTTTTTTTTTGCTGAATAGTGTTAACGTTCTTCACCTATGTCATATTCTTCTTTGTTTGAGCTGCACACTACTGTACAGATATGAATTTACATTTACTTCATTCCACTTTTGGTGTGAAAGGGCTTTTACATTTGTAAAAGAAGAACTTTTTTATATTAAAAACAAGCAGATTTAAGATAAGTAGCTCAAATGTAACGTAAAGTATTACTTTGCATAAAAAGTAACTAAGTAACGTAATTAGTTACTTTTTTAGGGAGTAATGCAATATTGTAATGCATTACTTTTAAAAGTAACTTTCCCCAACACTGGTTGCTACTAAAAACTAAAAAAAGTTACTTAGAGTTAGTAGAATGTCTAAAGTGGACTATCAAAATAAAGTTGATTGTGAACTCAAGAGAAAAAGACAAGATTTTTCCTCTGAAAATATTTATTTGTATAGCATAAAAAAAGCAAAATATATGATTAATTCCAGAATATTTTATATTTCACTACAAAATGTCCAAACATTAATTCAGAAATTTTTATAATAAAAAAAAAAAAAAAGTTGAATACAAAGGCTGAGAATGCAATATCAGTGTCATTTTGCTCCATTGCTCCTCTCCATATAGTGAGAGTCCACTAAGAGTTCAGGTGTTTTGGGGTCACAACAAGTGGGATGCACTAAATTCCCAGCATATGATCTTATCCTACAGGTTGCAATGTTTTTCTGCTCCGGTTTGGTCTCTTCGGTTGGCATTGAACCCTTCACGATGACCTGATCCTGCACGCCCGTCGCTAACATCGGGTAACTGAATTCCGGGTCGCGGTCTCTTTCCTCCAGCAGCTCGCTCAGAGTGCTGATGTAGATCTGTGCCATCTGAAGCGTCTCAGACTTGGACAGCTTCCTGTCGCTCTCCACATTAGGAATGACGCTCCTCAGGCGGTCGAAGGCCACGTTCAAGCCCAGCATCCTCCTCCTCTCGCGGGCGTTGGCGGCCAGTCTGCGGCGTCTCCGGGCTCGGGCGATGGCGCTCTGGTCTTTGTCAGGATATGCGAGTCCGGACAGCCGGAGCTGGACCAGAGCGCACGGTTCACAGCTCGCCCTCCCCTGCACCCTCTCCTCCCTCCAGCCCACTGTGGCTCCGGGACACGGGTCCGAGCGGGCTCTGTCTGCCTCTCTCCAGATGAACTGTGCGTAAGAGCCGTCTGGACGGGGCATGCTGAACGCTTGAGGATGAACTGTCCCTCCAGAGAACAGAAGAGCTGTATTTATTGAGGAGAGGCCACACATAATGAGGGGCGGGTATGTGAGGGTCGTGTGCGCTGAGAAATGAATAGAAATGAGTCTCTTTGATAATGACCACAGGGAGTCTATTAACCCAGTTCATCAAAAGTGGATTAGATGCGTGTGAGTGATCACTGACGGGCCTCCTGACACTCGGAGGTAAACATAGATTACTGCTGTCTTTCTGCCACAATTACGCATATCAATAAACAAATATTTGTTAGACACCTCATTTTATTCATACTTTTCAGAGTAGTAGTACAGCCTTCAAAGCTATGAAGTGACACAAATGACACTTGTTGGCTGCTTCTTTCACTGTTCAGTCGAGTTCATCCATTAAAAATAATAATAATTGTTTTTATATTAAAGTTTAAATTAAAAAGTTTGAGAATTTACAGAGAATTTCTAAATTTATTGTTAACGTAATTGTAAAAACTAAAGCTTTTACGTTTAGAAGTTTTTTTTAAGATCACGAGAAACAAATTCAAGTGTGTCCGAAGTGGTAATAATATCAGTATATATATATATATATTAAAATATTATATATTGGAATATATAATGCTGCCTTTCTGCCACTGCTTAAAAGCTATAGGAAGTATAACAAATCTCTCTATATGGATGGATAGATGGCTTTAGCAAATTAAGTAAATTATTAACCCTCTGTTGCTGCTTGTGTGGCGATTTTTATTTATTTTTTTAATGAAATTAGTGTACTATATTTTATATATTTAGTTCAATAAATTTTAGCACAAACTTAAGTTTAGTCTCTTTATAAAAAAGGCATTTGGCAGATTATTTTATTAGTTTATTACAAAAAAAGCACAAAAATAAAATTTTTAAATTTTAGTGAAAAATTTAAGGGGGTCTGAATACTTTCCGTACCCACTGTATATATATATATATTCATAAGATTTGGATTAAAATGCTTAATTGATGCCTTTGAGCTTTTTTTTCTTTTCTTTTTTTTTTTTGTCTTGTATTCACGTAGCAAGTGCCAAAACGTTTACCAAGTTTCATACCATTCCGATGAAGTAAAAAAAAAAAAAAATTCTAAATAACCAAAATGTAAAAACAGCACCAGAAGGATAATACATAAAATATATGGTATTGTAATCTGAAAAGTGAACTTTTTTTTCCCCACTTGTAATATTTGGTATGTTATTCCATAACATTCAAGAATTTTATACACAACTAAAATTACAAGAGTAATGATACTAACAACATATATTAACAATCAGCTCCAAACAAATAAATTGTTTAATTGTATTACTCATTACTTTAGCTAGTTTCCAATAAATAAATTTGGTTATTGTTTATAATGACTTTTGCAATAATGCATGTGCGAAAGCGGTTTCATTTAAAGCCTTTTACTCAGTCTGTTCATATAATCTGTTCATTGTACATGAAATATTCTCAGGCAATAAAGTGCAGTTCATAAAGGTCTAATTGACAGGCGACATCCGCAGCACTCAGTCTAATCCAATTACGCACAGAACACACACCGCCAGCACAGAACCCAAACCCCCCCCCCC
>NW_015653519.1:1247252-1251567 GCF_001515625.1 Sinocyclocheilus rhinocerous | reverse complement strand
GTTCATAAGCGCAGCTCTGCTTTGTTTACAGCGGTAACCCAGGAAACACTATATCATTGCTGTTCATAAAGCGCCACCTGCTGGCAGAGAGTGAACTTGCGTCTCATTCAGCTCGTCTGCTGTTTCGTTCAGATATGTTTTATGTAGTATAATTTCACAAAACTAAAGTCAGACCATTCTGTTTTCGCTTCAAATTTCGAAATTATTCAGTCTAATTTAGATTAAAAACTGCTCATGCTGCATGTATGCTGCATCTTTGTTTGGATCAGGATTAAAATGCAGTGGTTGCATTTTTAAATGGAAAGAGCACAGACAACATTTGTTTATATGAAGAGATTTCTTTTATTTGTGTAACTTATTTGATTTGGGGTTTGTTTTAAAGTTTCAATTTAGTTTTGTTATATTTCAATTTCACAAAGAAACATGCAGCAATATCCTAATAAAAGGACACCTTTTCATTTACTGTATAATTTCTTAAATCTCATTTTGTTAAAAATAGTGAGAAAATCGAATCGTGAAATCAAAATCATGAATTGAATCGTGAGTTGAGTGAACCGTTACATCCCTAATCGGGAGTAAGTGCAGAGGCGTTGTGTGCCCTGATTCGGTGTTCCTCAAAATGAATAAAAACAGTCAAATGCAAACTCAGAATATTATACAAACCTGCAATAATTAAATGTTAAATAAGACAAATATCATTTATGTGTTTAATCCCATTTTATTAACCAGTGTCTTGCTACTGACCTTTGATGATCCAATTCAACCATACTAAGCAAAAATGACACATTTGTTGTTGTTGTTTTTTTTTGCTGAATAGTGTTAACGTTCTTCACCTATGTCATATTCTTCTTTGTTTGAGCTGCACACTACTGTACAGATATGAATTTACATTTACTTCATTCCACTTTTGGTGTGAAAGGGCTTTTACATTTGTAAAAGAAGAACTTTTTTATATTAAAAACAAGCAGATTTAAGATAAGTAGCTCAAATGTAACGTAAAGTATTACTTTGCATAAAAAGTAACTAAGTAACGTAATTAGTTACTTTTTTAGGGAGTAATGCAATATTGTAATGCATTACTTTTAAAAGTAACTTTCCCCAACACTGGTTGCTACTAAAAACTAAAAAAAGTTACTTAGAGTTAGTAGAATGTCTAAAGTGGACTATCAAAATAAAGTTGATTGTGAACTCAAGAGAAAAAGACAAGATTTTTCCTCTGAAAATATTTATTTGTATAGCATAAAAAAAGCAAAATATATGATTAATTCCAGAATATTTTATATTTCACTACAAAATGTCCAAACATTAATTCAGAAATTTTTATAATAAAAAAAAAAAAAAAAGTTGAATACAAAGGCTGAGAATGCAATATCAGTGTCATTTTGCTCCATTGCTCCTCTCCATATAGTGAGAGTCCACTAAGAGTTCAGGTGTTTTGGGGTCACAACAAGTGGGATGCACTAAATTCCCAGCATATGATCTTATCCTACAGGTTGCAATGTTTTTCTGCTCCGGTTTGGTCTCTTCGGTTGGCATTGAACCCTTCACGATGACCTGATCCTGCACGCCCGTCGCTAACATCGGGTAACTGAATTCCGGGTCGCGGTCTCTTTCCTCCAGCAGCTCGCTCAGAGTGCTGATGTAGATCTGTGCCATCTGAAGCGTCTCAGACTTGGACAGCTTCCTGTCGCTCTCCACATTAGGAATGACGCTCCTCAGGCGGTCGAAGGCCACGTTCAAGCCCAGCATCCTCCTCCTCTCGCGGGCGTTGGCGGCCAGTCTGCGGCGTCTCCGGGCTCGGGCGATGGCGCTCTGGTCTTTGTCAGGATATGCGAGTCCGGACAGCCGGAGCTGGACCAGAGCGCACGGTTCACAGCTCGCCCTCCCCTGCACCCTCTCCTCCCTCCAGCCCACTGTGGCTCCGGGACACGGGTCCGAGCGGGCTCTGTCTGCCTCTCTCCAGATGAACTGTGCGTAAGAGCCGTCTGGACGGGGCATGCTGAACGCTTGAGGATGAACTGTCCCTCCAGAGAACAGAAGAGCTGTATTTATTGAGGAGAGGCCACACATAATGAGGGGCGGGTATGTGAGGGTCGTGTGCGCTGAGAAATGAATAGAAATGAGTCTCTTTGATAATGACCACAGGGAGTCTATTAACCCAGTTCATCAAAAGTGGATTAGATGCGTGTGAGTGATCACTGACGGGCCTCCTGACACTCGGAGGTAAACATAGATTACTGCTGTCTTTCTGCCACAATTACGCATATCAATAAACAAATATTTGTTAGACACCTCATTTTATTCATACTTTTCAGAGTAGTAGTACAGCCTTCAAAGCTATGAAATGACACAAATGACACTTGTTGGCTGCTTCTTTCACTGTTCAGTCGAGTTCATCCATTAAAAATAATAATAATTGTTTTTATATTAAAGTTTAAATTAAAAAGTTTGAGAATTTACAGAGAATTTCTAAATTTATTGTTAACGTAATTGTAAAAACTAAAGTTTTTACGTTTAGAAGTTTTTTTTAAGATCACGAGAAACAAATTCAAGTGTGTCCGAAGTGGTAATAATATCAGTATATATATATATATATTAAAATATTATATATTGGAATATATAATGCTGCCTTTCTGCCACTGCTTAAAAGCTATAGGAAGTATAACAAATCTCTCTATATGGATGGATAGATGGCTTTAGCAAATTAAGTAAATTATTAACCCTCTGTTGCTGCTTGTGTGGCGATTTTTATTTATTTTTTTAATGAAATTAGTGTACTATATTTTATATATTTAGTTCAATAAATTTTAGCACAAACTTAAGTTTAGTCTCTTTATAAAAAAGGCATTTGGCAGATTATTTTATTAGTTTATTACAAAAAAAGCACAAAAATAAAATTTTTAAATTTTTGCAATAATTTTTTCAAAATTGTAAAATGTATAACAAATTTTCCAAAATCCATTTTACTCCAAAACTGCATTAAAGCCATGAATCTTGAAGCGCCTCATTGAGGCGAGGACGCGGGCTGAGATCAAACCAGCACGGGGTGGGTGCATTCAGGGAAACCCCACGTAGAGGGTAAATTGGGGTGGATTCACGCTTGTCAGAGTGAAACCGGCCTGAATGAAACCAAATTTTCATTGAGGGGATTAGTAACACAGGATGAATCGATGGTAGCAGCTTCTTTTCACATGGTGCCAATGAAGCCACATTTTGCAGGGCCCACGAGCCAAAACCCTGAGCTGCCCATATTGCTGCAAAGTGACACTTGTCACAATTCATTAAATCTTAGCATACACCCTGACATGCACTGGATATTTATGCCAAAAATATCCTGTCATGCAGTATTTTTTTTTATTAGTGCAGTGCAAAAGAATAAAAGTCATCCCGCACACTGTTGTAGCTGGCACACAGTTTGAATTAACAAGGTTTTGTAATGTAGAAAAGGTCAAATACATCTGATAAAGAAAGTTCTTTAGGAGATCTTTGACTGAAACTGTATATTATTTAAAAAAGATTTGCAAGCTATGTGCTTGTTCTTTGTTTGCCAAACATTCCCATTTCCACCAACCAGCAAGAATTCTGGCTCCCTCAGATTGGTTATGTGCCCATGTGGAACACAGATTAGTCCTGCCACTTTAAGAAGTTACTCCTAATGTCAGCTCTTTAGGTGTATAAGACACCTGTCCACACAATCTGCATCTTCCATTCCAAGCTCTCCCACCATCATGGGCAAGACCAAAGAGCTGTCAAAGGATGTCAGAGACAAGATTGTAGATCTGCACAAGGCTTGAATGGGCTACAAGACCATCAGCAAGAAGCTTGGTGAGAAGGAGACAACTGTTGGTGCGATTATTCGGGAATGGAAGAAATACAAAACAACCATCAATTGGCCTCGGTCTGGAGCTCCGTGCAAGATCTTGCCTCATGGGGTAAGGATGATCATGAGAAAGGTGAAGGATCAGCCCAGAACTACACGGGAGGAGCTTGTTAATAATCTTAAGGCAGTTGGGACCACAGTCACCAAGCAAAACATTGGTAACACACTACGCCGCAATGGACTGAAATCCTGAAGCGCTCGCAAGGTCCCTCTGCTCAAGAAGGCACATGTACAGGCCCGTTTAAAGTTTGCCAAAGAACATCTAAATGATTCAGAGAAGGCTTGAGAGAAAGTGCTGTGGTCAGATGAGACCAAAAGTGAGCTCTTTGGCATGAACTCGACTCGCCATGTTTGGAGGGAGAGAAATGCTGACTATGACCCCAAGAACACCATCCCTACAGTCAAGCACGGAGGTGAAAACATTATGCTTTGGGG
>NW_015653519.1:1239285-1247195 GCF_001515625.1 Sinocyclocheilus rhinocerous | reverse complement strand
GAACACTGAAGATGGGTCTTCCAGCATGACAATGACCCGAAACATCCCGCCAAGGCAACAAAGGAGTAGCTCAAGAAGAAGCACATTAAGGTCATGGAGTGGCCTAGCCAGTCTCCAGACCTCAATCCTATAGAAAATCTGTGGAGGGAGCTGAAACTTCGAGTTGCCAAACGACAGCCAAAAAACTTTAAGGATTTAGAGTGGATCTGTAAAGAGGAGTGGATCAAAATCCCTCCTGAGATGTGTGCAAACCTGGTGACCAACTACAAAAAACCTCTTACCTCTGTGCTTGCCAACAAGGGTTTCTGCACCAAGTACTAAGTCATGTTTTGCTTGGGGGATCAAATACTTATTTCACTCACTGAAATGCAAATCAATTTCTAACATTTATATAATTGTTTTTTTCTGGATTTTTGGTTGGTATTCTGTCTCTGTATGTTAAGATAAACCTACCATAAAAATGACAGACCCTTCATTTCTTTGTAAGTGGGCAAACTTACAAAATCAGCAGGGGATCAAATAAATATTTCCCCCACTGTATCTCACAGTTCTGGCTTTTCTTCTCGGGGAACTGCACGTTTATATCCCATAATTGCAAGTTAATATTTCGCAATTCTGAGAAAATTGCGAAAATCTGAATTGCGATATATTAACTTACAATTATGAAATATAGACAGCTGAGAAGAAAAGCCAGAACTGTGAGATATAAACTCACAATTGTGAAGAAAAAACAAACAAACAAATAAATAAATGTCAAAATTGTGGGATAAAAAGTTATTACCTTTTTTATTCTGTGGCAGAAACCGACCAATACTGCAGCCATCCACCAGTGGGCAATAAAAATGTGTGCTCAAAAATGTTCTTTTCTCTGCACTTTTCAGGACTTGTGTGAATTAGTGGTGAGGATTTTACATTTTTCTGCTGACTACATTGTTTCACCAATAGGCTGCTGTGTTTATGAGTGACTGAATCATGTACTCAACAGATTTGTTCAAAAACACACTGCTATGTGGTGCCTTGCTTGTGTTATATTGCATAAATATATATGAAATTATATACAGATTAAACCAACTCAGCTATGTAGAAAATTGGTTTCTAGGAAAAACAATATACTGTTTAACATCACTATACAAAAAATATTTGAACATATGTCTGCATTTGACCAATCAGAATGAAGTAGTCCAATGAGCGGTGTAATAAATATGTGTTAGTATGTGAAACACAAGTCATAAAAGACATTAAAGACTTGCACAAGCAAGCTAAAATACTATAGCAAAATGTGTTTTTCTCAAATGTGCTTTTAACACTGTTGGTCCGAACTGCTGTGATACGTACAACAACCAACGTAATAAAACATTCATATAAACTGAACATTCTTTTAGCAACACTTACTGGAAATTTCACTTTGAACTTTCTTCAGTGAGCCTGGGTTGCTTCTTTCTGATTTGCTTTGTATTTTAATAGCTCCACTCTAAACAACCAGCATGGCTGTTAAAGCCACTTGTCTTTCCACAATTCATCACGCTTTTTTCGTTCTTTCCTGAATAGTTATAGAGCCACCCCTCTCTCTCTTTTCATCTTTGATGATTTTGTGCACCCAACATTTGTTCCTGCACTAAACATCTGGACATCTTGGGAATTGCACCAACAGCAAAATTTGGAGTGTTTTGAAAAAGCGGGCGGAGGAGAGAGAGGTGGGACATGCCAGAAGCGCTGACCCCTGACCTCTGCATTCTAAGGGTCATCTGCTTCTCTGCTGACCTCTCATTTGTTTCATTTCACACTGCTGGGCACTGCATGTGTGTGTGTTCAGAGCTCCATGTGGCCCAATTACTAGCCATCGATTTGCCTGATCACTGGTGTGTGTGTGTGTGTGTGTGCTCAGCATGAGGGTTCGGTAAAACCTGTGTGAGAACAGAGAGTGAAAATTAGTGTTTTGATGTGAATAGCTGAGTGGATGCGTGTCTGGATGGAAATGCACACTCCACTGACATGCCAAATACCATTTCAGCAGCCCTTCAACTGAGGTGGCAAAGGTCAGCAGTGTTTTTTTCCCACCGGGCCACATCCACACATGACCTTTAAGTGTCTGGCTGATCGTTAGAAGGAGCTGTGTTTTCCTCCATCCTCATTGCGTGTCTCTTCTCTCAACATGATGTGCGTTGATACAGCTGTTATGTTTCATAGCTCACTCCTTTACTCCCCAAACAGATTATCAGGTAACAGTTTGCTGACAGCACCATCTTAAAAGTGTTTTCCTCTGTGAGTTGTCGACTTACTTACATTTTTACTTAAAAATAAGAGTTTTTCAACGGTTCCCTGTAACTTTAGGTTTAGAAAAGAACTCTTGAGATCATTATGGATTCTATGGAGATTAGAAGACATGAAAATCAATGTGGTATGTGTGCTGTTTTCTTTCCTTCACCACCTTCTCCTTCTATGATGTTGAGTGCCGTCACTGCCACTGTGCTTAGCAAACATATTCTTATACTGAAAATTAGGCTGAAGGGGATTGGGGATACAAAAAATGTGTTTTTAAATAAATATGATAAAAATAAAAGACATTGAGAACCACTTGTATGGAAGAGGATTATGGCCAAGCAATAATAAAAACATAAAACCATCTCGAGATTAAAGTCATTATAATACGAGATTAAACTCGTTAAATTTCAAGAAAAATGGCGAAATAAAATGTTGAGATTAAACTCATTAAATTTCGAGAATAAAGTTATGTTTCAAGATAAAACTCGTTAAACTTTGAGAAAAAAAGTCGTTACATTTTGAGAAAAAAAGTCTAAACAAAATGTTGAGAATAAACTCATTTAATTACGAGAAAAAAGTCGGTGTGTTTTGAGAAAAAAATGGAGTTCGGCTAAAGACGGTTTTGAACCCTAGTCGATCACATCACACGCTACGTCCCTGCGCATTACTCTCCAACCAACACCACTACTGATGCTGTTTGACTCTGTCCAACGAGATGAAATAAATGACACGAGTGTGTTTATTCTCGATTCTTTTCTCGAAATGTAATGACTTTTTTCTCAAAACACAACTTTTTTCTCGTAATTAAATGAGTTTATTCTCAACATTTTATTTAGACTTTTTTTCTCGTAATTTAATGAGTTTATTCTCAACATTTTATCTCAACCTTTTTTCCTCGAAATTTAACGAGTTTTATCTCAAAACATATTGACTTTATTCTCGAAATTTAATGAGTTTAATCTCAACATTTTATTTCGACATTTTTCTTAAAATTTAACGAGTTTAATCTCGTATAATAATGACTTTAATCTCAAGATGGTTTTATTTTGTTAATATTGCTTGGCCCTAATCCTCTTCCCTACACTAGTGTATTGATTTCTGGCTTCTTTAAAGCAGCAGCACATAGGTATTTTCTAAAGAAGTAGAAAATATGTTTTCCTCATGGAATGTAAAAAGATTGTCAGATGATATCAGACTGTAAAATTCTTTGGATAAAAATTCATTCATTCATTTTCCCATCCAGTTATATCTTTTAATACATATATTTGATTGTACCTTTTATTTATAGAACTGCAGGGCATGGTGGTCACCTATGTAGGCTATATTTCACTGTTTCAAATTAAGCATTTTATTATTGACATAAAAATAAACATACAATTAAGCACACCACTTCTTCACAAGGCTTTGTTGTGTTGCTTTTATTTTATTTAATGTGCACTTGTAGTATACTTTTTTTTTAGTAGCCAATTTTTTTAATAAATAATAATAAAAACTGTACTTGCAGATTAAGTGTACTTAAACAGAGCACACCTTTATGACTATGTTTCATAACACACTTAAGTACACTTTTAAAAAGTGTATTTTGTAATAATGTCAAATTAAAAAATGTACATTGAAGTACATTATAAATCGTTGTTTTGTCACGCTTTAAAGAAGTGCACTTATTTTAATGTGTTGACTAAGCACATAAATTACTTGATTATAATTTTAACTGTAGTGTGCTATTTGATATTACATATAAATTGTAAATATAATATATTTTAAATGTACTAAATTCATCATGACATTGAGATATATTGTGGTTTACCATAAATGTCTGTCAGTACATTTAGAAGTACACTTTAACCATATTTCAGAGACAAGAGAATTCTGAAATTATATATAAATTTACCTAAGCCCTGCTTAAGAGGGGCAAATAACTATTAAGTTCAAATAATTGCATTTAAACTATAAAACATTTTTTTGTATAATTGTAAACATGCAGTTACGTATCTGAAAACAAAGCATATACATGTTATTTGATTTTGACCTGGGCATGTTCTTGGCAGGCTTTTTGACTCTGAAAACAGATTTAAATAAACTCTGTTGTGTCTTCTTAAAGGGTACTTGAAGATCGTTTGACATGACACTTCACTTTATTTGAGCTTCTAAAAGTCTTGTTGAGAGCCAGTAAAAATTTCAGGCCCCATGATATTCCATTCTTTTTAAGGGCACTTCAAACAAAGCACCTGCAGACAGCACTATAAAATTCACAAACATCACTGGAGCGGCTGCGTTTGCTTATGAAAGAAATTGCCTTTATGGATTGCCTTTACTGTATTTCATCACTAGGACTGTCTGTTTCAGTCTATTTCATCTCCACTAGCAATCTGTACTACACTGAGACACCGGTTAAAAAAACATTATATGTGTTTATAATGGATAAAATCAAATTTGATATTATATATTAATAGGTTTTTACAGACACTGTAATTTAACATAATAACTGTGTGAAGTGTCATAAATATGTGATTGACGCAGATACACTCATGATATCCAGAACAAGAATAACATGAAAGATGTTTTAAAGGGGTCATATGATGTTGCTAAAAAGAACATTATTTTGTGTATTTGGTGTAATGAAATGTGTTTGTGGTTTAAGGTTCAAAAAACACATTATTTTCCACATACTGTACATTATTATTTCTCCTCTATGCCCCGCCTTTCTGATCAGTGGCAGATCCTTTAAATATGAAAACGTACTTACAGTCTGTGAGTCAGAACAGCCGGCATTGTAGTCTACTCTACCAGGATCAGGAAACAGTCCTCCATAAAATGCACTGGACACATCGGAATATTTGGGTTAAACTGTTCTGGAACAGTGTTGTAAATACAACTTAACCACTGATTTCTAGTCGTGTCCTCTTTTGGAAGGCCAAACAAAGTAGTTTCACACGGCGGGCTTGAGTGAGCAGAGGCGGCGGGCTTGAGAACGGCACAGCCGGCGGATTCGTCGAAGGAGCGTGCGGAGGGCTTGCGGCAACCACATGTGACGACCCCAGGCTGGACTCCGCTTCGTCCACGGTGAAAGCCGATCCGGCGATCCACAGCGTGAAGTTGATGTATTTCCTCAGCGACAATATTACAGCGAGAATAAAAGTTACTCCTTCTTTCTTTGCGTGAACATTTGTGCGGCGTTATGCAAATCTTCCCACAGAGCGACGTAGGTATGTTGGGGCGTGTTAGAACGAGCCGTTTTAGGTAGGCGTGGTTGACTCTTAACTTTTATAAAGAATATCTCTTTGGATTTGAGACTTTAGTCTTTGCAACTTTACAGATCTTCTTTATGCACCAAGCGCTTGTAACACTTCAAAGAGAAAGGAAAAATTGAAATCGCATCATATGACCCCTTTAAAGAGACTTTAAAAGGATCTGTCGGGAGTGTCAAAATATGATTCTTGATCGTCACTGAGGTGCTTATTTGCTCTGATATAACTGTGATTGTGTCCTCGTACAATTAAATACATTTCAATTTTGCACAAAATAGCTTGTAATAACTGTGAGGCTTTGATATGTTAGGGATTGAAAAGCATAAAGAGATCTGTCTGGCTTTAAGCTTCCTTTGATTCTCACATTCACAAAGAAAAATCAAGGCCAGTTTAGAAAGGAATATCTGCTGTTGAAATCATTTTTTTGGGGGGTGATTGTATAATGCATTATACATCTATGAGAGCGAGACAAAGACAGCCAGCATGATAATTAGATAAATGTTTAATAACAACAATCTTTGTTTGAAGGAATGGTTCACACATGGCTATTTTCCATACAATGGAAGCTAGTAATGACTGTCTGGCTCAAAAAAAGCCATTTTAAATGTACCAAGTACCAATCCAGTCAAGGCATCAAGATTTGGCTGATTAGTTTTTAAAAAATTTGCTGTATATTATTATTATTATTATTATTATTATATTTTTGTGAGCAACATCTAAATAGCAATTTCTAGCCAACATGTTTTTAATTCATTCATTATTATTGTTTTTATTTATTTATTTATTTATTGTTATATGTGTTAATGCACCTGTAACTCCCAAAACAGAATATTTAAACCTCAAATTTAGCAGATTTCAAATGAGTATAGCCTGAATAAACCATTTTTATCTGTAAGGAGAAGCTGTGGACTTTTGTGTTACTTTTGAAGACTAATTTAAATAGGAGACTATTTGATTCTCAGAATGAAATATTTAAGCAATCATTCATTTTAAGGTTTTTGTAAATAATTATTTTCTTTTTGTTTATCTTGGAATGTATAGCAAGCAGTACTGAAGCTATACTGCAACACAAGCTTATGTTGAGTACATCTACAAAGAAGGGCAATAGAATGGTGTTTGCTTTTATGGTTGCAATGCATGAAGAAAAGTCAAAATTGTATTGGAATAATTGCCTGCAATTACTTGGACATGTGAATTCACAGCACCAACCAATAACAAGCCTTTTGGTTCAGCAGTGAGCTCTGATGTTCAAAACCGAAGATCCACAATGGACCCTTTTCACATTTGTGGGGTTCAGAAACAGAAGAACATAGGTAACTATGATAAACAGAAGTTCATCATAGTTACATTTATAATATAAACTTATATAATGGTGAACGGAAACTTTGATTTGCTCCAATGCACAAAGAAAAAAAAAAAAGAAAAAAGCCTCAGCCGTGGCAATAGAGGCACAATTGAGTAGTGAATTATGAAGTAGGTCCACTTTGTGAGCTACATTCTGCATTAATTATTAAATGTTTATGGATCAATATTCAATGATTTAACCATTCATTAAACAAAGCAACAAAGATATCAAATATACGAAATATAACAGTAGGCTATATCTTATAGATATCTTATATAACATTAATAATTATATATTTCATATATATTCCATTTTATTTTCTTTTTCAGGCCTGAATAAGATAGCTGGCTTTTTTTTTTTTTGACTGTATCAACATCTGCTTCAGGCTTTTTATTGTCTGGATGTTACATACTCCAAGCAATGGATTAACATTAATTGTCTTTAAGAGAGAAAGATGCTTTTTGCTGCCAGATGGTGTAATTATGGCTAAAAGCAGCCAAACTCGTTTGTCTTGAAATACGACTTGAAAGTTATAAGAGCTACTCAGGGCTATTATTTTTAACTAAAAGTAAAACCATAAAAGAAACATTTTCATTACTTGAAATAAAATAAACATTAACTGAAATGAAACGCACAAAAACTATTTTATTTCAGCTAGCTGTCAAGGCATTTTTTTTCTCATTTTAGTTTAGTTGAAGTACTAAAATAACTCAAACCAAATAAACTAAAACCTTAAAGGGGTCATATGATGCTATTTTAAAGATCATTATTTTGTGTATTTGGTGTAACAGAATATGTTGACATGCTTTAATGTTCAAAAAACACATTATTTTTCAAATATTGTACATTATTGTAGGTCCTCTATGCCCCGCCTCTCTCAAACGCTTCGTTTTCTACAAAGCCCCCTCCTTTGACAAGCGCAGCCTGCTCTGATTGGCCAGCTGACCCAATGCATTGTGATTGGCCAAACACCGCAAGCACTCGTCGGAAATGTAACGCCCCTTACCATAATCGCGAGCTTCATCAAAGTAAATATCAAGAAAGTTAATAATGTC
>NW_015653519.1:1232870-1239236 GCF_001515625.1 Sinocyclocheilus rhinocerous | reverse complement strand
GTGGCTGACTCTTAACTTTTATAAAGAATATCTCTTTGGATTTGAGACTTTAATCTTTGCAACTTTACAGATCTTCTTTATGCACCAAGAGCTTGTAACACTCCAAAGAGAAAGGAAAACTTGAAATCGCATCATATGACCCCTTTAAAGCTTATATCGACTCACTATATTCTTTCTTCAAAACACTTCCTCGTGTTTCACAAAAGAACGAAAATGGATTGGGAATAACCTCAACATATGTACATGAGTGTTCATTTTTTGGGGTGATCTATTTTGCTAAAGAATGTTCAGACAAAAATTAAGATGAATTATTATTTTTATTTTTATTTTTTTTCAAAATTTAATCAAGAATGTTTTTTGCTCCTTTGTTTATATACTTCAATTAAGAAAAGTATGGGTTGAGCCGGTTGTTAGTTACAGTGCTATTCATTTGCAGGATTTGTTATAAGCATGCATTACAGTCCTTAAGGATGTGTTGATCAATTATGTACAGTTTTAATCAATGTTTCTGAAGCATGTCCACCTGAGGGCAATTAGGAGCAGCTCGGTGCTTTCAAATGGAAAGATGAAAGAGTGCATGTTTTTATGTGGAAGTGTGATTAAAACAATAGTTTACAGAAGGGTTAAACCATCATGGTATGTATGTCAATATGTGACACTGAAACATACATCACACACACACACACACACACACATAGGCCTACATTCTAAAGACATTCTACAGCCAGCAGATACTTTTTCAGAACAGAAATCAATATGTAAAGTCAGTATCTAGATAAGAGTTATTATCAGTAGGTATGTTTACATGCACTAATTTTCAATGATCCAGTCAAATCAGGGGCGCCATGCACTTATTATTTTTGAGGGGGCACGAGGTATTAATATTTTTAATACGATTGACTTTGTATTTAAAGTGAATTGAATAACGTGAATCTAATAAAAAAAAAACATTGTAAGTTACTAATTATAACACTTGCATTGTACAGAAAGAGAGCAAAGAACATACATTATCAAATAACATTATCATTGACTTCAGTCTAGCCAGAGTTCAAACACTCTCAAAAACCCCCATCATAATCACTGAAGCTGTTTACACTGTGAAATGCATATCTTACTTGCATCGTTCGCCAGGGGCGATTCTAGGATTTTCATTTTAGGGGGGCTCAGTCCCCAATGAGGGTATATAATATATATATGAAAAAGGCACGTTTTATAAAGTATATGCATTAATATGTGCTTCATTTTCACTGGAGGAAACAGCTGTGGTGTGATGAGGGGTGAACGCAGCGAAAAACTAGGCTACAGTAGATGGGGAACCAATTGCTCCCTCATGATATTTTGTAAACTGTATTTATGACAAAGAACTGCACAGATGCAGCTATTATAACAATCTATCGATAAACACACACCTTTCTTGTCCTCCGTTTCTCGCTCTGCGGATTGAAAAAGAACGCGCTGAAAGACGGGGAGGAGCCGATCGAAGTCTGCCGCGTTTTCATATGAAATTTAAAGGGGACTTAGGCGATCACGAATTCATGTACAGTTTATGGAACTAATTAGGGGGCTATAGCCCCCCTAAAAATGGCCTAGCGACGCCCATGTCGTTCGCACATCTGCACTTCGTTGTTTCTGATGAGAGAATTAATTCGCCAGAGAGCAGAATTCAGACAGCGACGAGCGCAATGAACAAAACACCGGCGTTTCAGCGATGACTCATCTGAACGCCTCTGATTGGCCGTTGTATTCATAAACTCAACAGACTCGTGTGTGACTGGTTATAATGCGAAGCACTGTAAAACGCGTCTGGCTCAGCGCCAGCCAGCGAAACCAGATTTGAATTTAGCAGCTAGTGATGTGCTGCAGATCACACCCGTGTGATTGTATCAGTTATAAAATATATATATATATTATTCGCTATTTTTGTCTTTTGGAAGCTGCATTCCAAATCCACTTGGCTCAAAAGTTTGAATGGGCATGATGCCTCTGAGTTCTTTTTATGTTCATGTAAACTTAGCTTTGGACCAAAAATACTATTTTTTTCCTCAAATTATATTTAATATTACATTTTTATTTAATATTAATCAAAAATATTTATTTTCACAAAGGGGGAAATTGATGCAAAGTTGAAACAACAACAAGAAACCACTAAAAAGTGTTTAATCACCCCCCCCATTAAAGTGACCAAATGAAGTATTTTCAGAATGGTTTTATATGGTTTCATGACAGGATATAACTCAATCAACCATACATATTTTTTGTTACATCACTGAATTTTAACAAGGCTGTTAGCAAGCAACAGCACATACATTAGCATGCTAGATGCTAGGTCTGCACCTTAAGTAAAACAACGCAGACATACTCTTCATGTATCTGCACAGCAAGCCAAAATATGTATAAATTAAACTGCATTTTTACATTTGTACAGCGTTTGCCCATGCAAAATGTCACATTATAGAATTCTGAATGTATTTTATATAATATGTATTGCCATGCGTCATGTATTTTAATAAATGTTTTAAAAATTAATTATCCATAAATAAATTTGTCATTACACAAAATATGGGCTATTTCCAAATAATATAACTGGTTGGAATGCCAACTATAGAAATGTGTTTTTATTCATTACACAGTATATTTCATTAATATATTGATAACACTTGCAATAAGGTCTCATTTTTTAACATTGCTTATGGCATGCATTAGATAACATGAACTACTAAAATTGTTTATTGGTAGTTAATGTTAATTAATGTAGTAAACTGATGTTTACAAATTAAACTTTATTGTAAAGTTTTTGACGTTTTTCAAAATCTCAAAATCGACTATGAAGCAGCTTACAGGATGAAAACTTTGTGGCACAACACAAGACATTTCAGCTCTTGAACAATATTATGTCAGACTAATGACATTCCTCTGTTGTGAAGAAGTTCTTTGATTTATAATTCAATAATTTACCATTCTTGTCATTCTGTGTATATAGGGATGGGATGTCCATCAACTGAACATGCATCACATCTCTGCACTGTGTATTAGCAGTGCAAATAGCTTTGTAATTGAAGTGATCAAGTTATGTGTGTTCTACTTTATAGTTCTGGTTGAGCAGAAAAGGTACTAATATGTACGCTTTAGGTACTAATGTGTAGCTTTAATGTACTTACAGTATATACAGCCTTTGGAAGTTAATATGGTACAAAGGTGTGCTTTTTGTGATCCTTGATCATATGAGCCTAGCTTCTTTATTTCAAAAATACATCTTTTGCTTTCTTTCACAGTGTCTGTATAATTTACTGACCTTGAATCCTGTTTCAGCCAGACTGTCAGGCTACATGCAAAAACCAGTCAGTCACACAAATCAACAAAAGCTCTGTGCCATACATAAGTCCGATTCTGCCCAGTTTGTATTTATATTTAATAGTCCGAGTGTATCTACAGAGCTCTTGCGCAGGGATACATGATTGTGTGTTGCGGGACGTGAGCCGGCTGGCCGTCGAGTCAACATTATTCCTGTAAATGCTCAGATGATGTTTGGGAGTAGGGTACAGGGGCATTTATCTTCAGCAATAAATGAAAGTGGCTCAGTATCGCTCTCTGGAGATGACTGTAAAATAAATGAAGAGCCATTTCATATACAAGGTCACATCATCTCTCTCCGCTGCATATTAGCATTTTTATTCACAATGTCACAGTGGAGCTTATGCTTTCAGTCTGTGCACCCATTTCCCAGAGGACATGTGTGCCGATAGTTTTTAATCATTGAGCTACAGTATATGCCTCTAGATAATTGTTGAGAAGCTTATGTCTCCTACACTCATGCATAAATTAAAATACAGGATTGTATAGAATCAAAAGTATACTTTTCAACTTTTAAAACAACTATTTGCCAACTAGTCTTACATAGCCAGACTTTAAAATATTGGTATTGTTCTCTCTAAATTTCATGCTGCAGCTACACAGGAGTTCACATTATCCTGATTTCCTCGACAAAAACCCAATAGGATTTTTCCATTGGCTTTTGGACTATTGCAGAAAAGAAGCTCTTTCATCAGCAAAAGTTTATGATTCTTTGTTGTTGTGTCATGTTTTGTTTTTCATGATAATCTTCACAAATGAACTTCAATGAGTGCTGAAGCCTAAATACAATGACCAGAAGTAAAAAGCTAAATGTAGACTATAAATGAACTACACCATGGTCACATGACTTCAACATCACCACCACTAAGCTTTGACAACTGTACCTTTAATTGTACAATAGCTTACCACTGGGGCAGTACCCTCTGAGTGGAACTTTACAATTTAGGTGTAAAGAAGGTACAAAGTGACAAGCTGTTGTACCCCTAAAGGTACAATTTTTGCACATTTGTTTTCTTGACAGTGTATGTCAGAATAAAATGTGAAAATATCTTGACCTTTTGTTAAAACAGTTTTTTGTTGTTGTTGTAGCTACTAGTTGAATGTGTCTTTACAGCCAGACAGCAATCAATAATTAAAGCGGTCTCTTAACATAAAATCAATACATTCTGTACATTCCATTCCGTCCAGTAGCAAGAGTTTGGTGTGAGGCTACTATAGAGCTGAGCCAGAGGGTGTTTAACCGGTGTGGAAAAAGAAATTCAGATTCCGTTACAGAAGTGCAAGCCAACTCAACTCAAAGACTTGCCTTAATACACAGAGACAGACAACAGGGTAAAACAAGGGTAAACACTGGCAGTGTTTTTACAAGATGAAGGAATGTGCTGGAATGTTTGGGTTTCAGTTGATAAGACAAACTTGCAGACTTTATTTTTGACAGTTAAGCTAAACTTTAAATGTTGGACCTTTCATTGAAAGTAGCCTACTTTTTACCTGTTGAGACATAGGTTCACTTTTATACACCCTTACGTATAAAAGTGAACCTATGTCTCTGCATTTGTGTTGAAGAAGGTGTGATGCGCGAAAGCTGTTTGAGAACATGCTATATTATTGTAGTTCTTTACCGGGCCGGGTCTATGGAGGGCAATGCCCTCCACACTTTCCTTGTGCCCCTCAATCATCCCCAGGATACTTAATTTTTCTGATAGTTTTGTGATTAATTGCATATTAAAATGACCATAAATATAGTGTGGTTGTATTTGTTTTGCGTGCCTCGCATCGCGCATCCCTAAAGATCATGTTCATGTGAAATGTTCACGCGATATTACCATCATTTTAGATTCTGACTTGTAAAAAGCATTCACATCCTTGTCCTTTTTATGAGCCGTATTCCGAAGCTTTCTCGCTTCTCAAGACGGCCACCGACAATCACATGCACAGCTCTTTAATTGTGCATATAGTTAAATGCGCTCAAACCACGGTAGTCTAATGTAATCTATTAACTACGCACATCATGACATTTTAGGCAAGTACCATGTGAGCACTCTCACTGACCACAACTCCGGCATTTCAGCGATGTTAATGTTTAGTAAAATATTAAATAAAAAATTATTGAACTAAAATCACAAAAGCACAAATATATATTGGTTCTCATATAAATCTGTCTTCATTCATTTGTATGTTCATCTACAGTATGTAAGTGTTTGGGCTGTTTAATATTAGGATTTTGTCTAAAATCCCCCACAGTTGCCCTGCCCTGCAACATCAAGCCCCGCCCCCTGCACCCCCCAGATAACATATGTTCCCGCGGCTATGATAGAACTTACTGTATTTCAGGTATTTAATATATAATGTATTTATTATGTCTATGGGTGTGATCGTATGCTTCAGGGACCAGCCAAGACTGATCACACCGGTGTGATCGTACGCGTCAAAGGGTTAAGAACCGCCCACTTAGACTGGAAGCAGCCACCTGTCTGACTGCTAAAGTGACCATTGACATTTGCATCTACTTTTATGAATTTAGCAGATTATTTTATCCAATGTGACATACAATAGGGGAACCAAATGTTCATTTCATTTTTATGTGCCATCAGGGGGAGTAAATCTGAAATACTTAATATCACAATAATAGAACAACATGGAATAGACTCAGATGATGGAACAGCCGGTGCGCAATGACTCCCGTAACGTGCGTAAAGTCAGCCAATCAGATTAGAGCTGCCAGATTGAGAAAGTGCTTCTAGTTTTGTGTGTAATAAGCATCAGATGCTCAGTGAATGGTCCGTGAGCAGGCAGTGCGTGTGCTGTCTGACTTGCCAGCACAAATCAAACCGAACAAAGTCAGTCTGCAGTCTACTTTTCACCATCATGTCATTTAATACCTGCTATTATTATAATTTTTTTTTTTTTGTGGAACAAAAAGGAGAAAATTTGAAGAACCTTGCTGTAGCTTTTTCATACAGTAGCAGTTCATAGTGACTAAAAGGACCAAAGAACAAAACACTACATAAAAGC
>NW_015653519.1:1229298-1231704 GCF_001515625.1 Sinocyclocheilus rhinocerous | reverse complement strand
TTTTTTTTTGCAACATTATAAATATCTTCACTGTCACTTTTGATCAATTTAATCTGACTTTGCTAAATAAGAGTGTAGTAAAGGTTCAGGAGTGTGGAAGGAAGAAGGCAGGGTCGGCTTGCTGGGACGCGAGCTTTATTTAAATTTCTTGGGCACCGCACACAATATGGCGCTCAATCAGCGCTGTCAGACTCGCAGTCAATAACTCATAACAAACGTAACACAACTTGCTTCCGTGTATCTACACCCGTCTCCCCGGGTCGCTCGCGTTCCCAGTCAGTCTCTCTCCCATCATGTTCCAGGTGGCCCCTTTTATCCGGTCTCTCCACACCAATTACTGAAACAAGACACAGGTGTTTATCATTTGCACTTGACCCACTTACGCACCGCTCGTCTCCTGCCTCTCTCTCCCGATGCAGACCTCGCTGAACCACGCCCCCCCTGCCACAGTTCTCATATAACTCTGTCTACATTCATGTGTATGTTCATCTACAGTATGTAAGTGTTTGGGCTGTTTAATATTAGGATTTTGTCTAAAATCCCCCACAGTTGCCCTGCCCTGCAACATCAAGCCCCGCCCCCTGCACCCCCCAGATAAAATATGTTCCCAAGACTATGATAGAACTTACTGTATTTCAGGTATTTAATATATAATGTATTTATTATGTCTATGGGTGTGATCGTACGCTTCAGGGACCAGCCAAGACTGATCACACCGGTGTGATCGTACGCGTCAAAGGGTTAAGAACCGCCCACTTAGACTGGAAGCAGCCACCTGTCTGACTGCTAAAGTGACCATTGACATTTGCATCTACTTTTATGAATTTAGCAGATTATTTTATCCAATGTGACTTACAATAGGGGAACCAAATGTTCATTTCATTTTTATGTGCCATCAGGGGGAGTAAATCTGAAATACTTAATATCACAATAATAGAACAACATGGAATAGACTCAGATGATGGAACAGCCGGTGCGCAATGACTCCCGTAACGTGCGTAAAGTCAGCCAATCAGATTAGAGCTGCCAGATTGAGAAAGTGCTTCTAGTTTTGTGTGTAATAAGCATCAGATGCTCAGTGAATGGTCCGTGAGCAGGCAGTGAGTGTGCTGTCTGACTTGCCAGCACAAATCAAACCGAACAAAGTCAGTCTGCAGTCTACTTTTCACCATCATGTCATTTAATACCTGCTATTATTATAATTTTTTTTTTTTTGTGGAACAAAAAGGAGAAAATTTGAAGAACCTTGCTGTAGCTTTTTCATACAGTAGCAGTTCATAGTGACTAAAAGGACCAAAGAACAAAACACTACATAAAAGCTCTAGGGATGCACAGATTTTAAAGTTGCCAATAGAATAATATATGACACAATATTAATTTTAGGTTTAAAAAGCTCTAGAAATGCACCAAAAATAAAATAAAATAAATTAAAATTATTAATTTGAATTAAAATTAAAATTAAATCTAACTGTTCAAAAGTTTGTGGTTGTCTTTTATGCTCACTAAGGCAGCATTTATTTGTATCAAAATACAGTCAAAACACTAGGAAATATTAGTACAATTTAAAAAATAGTAAACAAATCATTCAGAAATCATTCTAACATCCTGATTTGGTGCTTTACAAACATATATTATTATTATCAATGCTGAAAACAGTTTTGCTGCTTAAAGTTTTTATGGAAATGTTTTTGATGAATAGAAAGTTCATAAGAACAGCATTTATTTGAAATCTCTTGTAACATTATAAATGTTTTTTGATCAATTAAATGCATCCAAATTTTACTGACTCCAAACTTTTCAATGATGTGTCAAAAACAAAGTCAAAATCTATAATATCAGCTGATAACTAAAATGGTACTGATATATCATGCATTCCTAAAAAGCACCTTAAAAAATAATTTTCTAAAGTCATGCTACAGCATTGTGCGAAAAACAGAATTAAGTCATTATTCATTGTTAATCATCTCCGCTAACCAAATCTTAAGTTTGATTAAGAATTCAAAACAATGTTCCTGTGTGCTGTGCCAGATTTTTACATAAGTACATGGCAGAATATTAATTTTCTGGTATATTTAGTTGATGAGGCTGCATTCAAGATTTGTATTTGTCATAATTAAATAAAAACATGTTCCTTGTCGTGTGATGTCAAAAGATGGCAACAGATTGGTCAAAAGTACCATATCTTTAAGTGTAAAACTTTTTGTAGTTGAAAAAAACAAAAAACATTCCCTTTCCGGTCCCACTTTATATTAAGTGGCCTTAACAACTATGTACTTACATTTAAATTAATAATTTGGTACAATGCACTTATTGTGTACATACATGTTTTTACATTGTACTTATATTTTAAAAATGCCTGCATGTAATTACACCTGTAATTAATTTCTGTAATTACATTTATAATTA
>NW_015653519.1:1226224-1229004 GCF_001515625.1 Sinocyclocheilus rhinocerous | reverse complement strand
GTGTGCTGTCTGACTTGCCAGCACAAATCAAACCGAACAAAGTCAGTCTGCAGTCTACTTTTCACCATCATGTCATTTAATACCTGCTATTATTATAATTTTTTTTTTTTTGTGGAACAAAAAGGAGAAAATTTGAAGAACCTTGCTGTAGCTTTTTCATACAGTAGCAGTTCATAGTGACTAAAAGGACCAAAGAACAAAACACTACATAAAAGCTCTAGGGATGCACAGATTTTAAAGTTGCCAATAGAATAATATATGACACAATATTAATTTTAGGTTTAAAAGGCTCTAGAAATGCACCAAAAATAAAATAAAATAAATTAAAATTATTAATTTGAATTAAAATTAAAATTAAATCTAACTGTTCAAAAGTTTGTGGTTGTCTTTTATGCTCACTAAGGCAGCATTTATTTGTATCAAAATACAGTCAAAACACTAGGAAATATTAGTACAATTTAAAAAATAGTAAACAAATCATTCAGAAATCATTCTAACATCCTGATTTGGTGCTTTACAAACATATATTATTATTATCAATGCTGAAAACAGTTTTGCTGCTTAAAGTTTTTATGGAAATGTTTTTGATGAATAGAAAGTTCATAAGAACAGCATTTATTTGAAATCTCTTGTAACATTATAAATGTTTTTTGATCAATTAAATGCATCCAAATTTTACTGACTCCAAACTTTTCAATGATGTGTCAAAAAAAAGTCAAAATCTATAATATCAGCTGATAACTAACATGGTACTGATATATCATGCATTCCTAAAAAGCACCTTAAAAAATACTTTTCTAAAGTCATGCTACAGCATTGTGCGAAAAACAGAATTAAGTCATTATTCATTGTTAATCATCTCCGCTAACCAAATCTTAAGTTTGATTAAGAATTCAAAACAATGTTCCTGTGTGCTGTGCCAGATTTTTACATAAGTACATGGCAGAATATTAATTTTCTGGTATATTTAGTTGATGAGGCTGCATTCAAGATTTGTATTTGTCATAATTAAATAAAAACATGTTCCTTGTCGTGTGATGTCAAAAGATAGCAACAGATTGGTCAAAAGTACCATATCTTTAAGTGTAAAACTTTTTGTAGTTGAAAAAAACAAAAAACATTCCCTTTCCGGTCCCACTTTATATTAAGTGGCCTTAACAACTATGTACTTACATTTAAATTAATCATTTGGTACAATGCACTTATTGTGTACATACATGTTTTTACATTGTACTTATATTTTAAAAATGCCTGCATGTAATTACACCTGTAATTAATTTCTGTAATTACATTTATAATTACACTGTTGACCCATCCCTTACACCTTAACCCACCCTTAAACCTACCCATACCACCAAACCTGTCCCTAACCTTACCCGTATCCCACCTCAATAGCAGCAAAAGTGTTTTGCAATACAATATGAACACAATAAGTACATTGTACTTATTTTTTTATGTAAGTACATAGTAGTTAAGGCCACTTAATATAAAGTGGGACCCCCTTTCCTTTATCAATTGGACTTTCTGGCATCAAATCTTTTTATTTTCCTCGTTCACCTCATGTTGCTGCCTCTCACTTTTTAAAATTCTCCTCTCATTTCTCTCCTCCCCCGTCACCGTCTTCCTTTTTTTTTGGACCATCGATTTCTCCTAACCAGCCTCGTCTGTTGTCTGTGCCATTATGGTGTTTTGCCGTTCAACATCGAGGGTCTGGCTGCGTTGAGGCCTCTAGAGCAGCACTGGACCACTGACCCCCATCCCACCTTGAAATCGCCATTCTCACACGTGTAATCAGGCACGCACAGACCAAATGACCACCTGTTAAACACTCCACAAAATCAATCAGTGTCAGCTGGAACATTTCACAGGGGAATCAAACAGGCATCCGCGTGAAGGCGAGTGAATACTTGCTTCTGCGCTGACTTGGTTTGTTCAAGAGATCGAAATCGATGTCGCTCTCACCAAGTACAAAAGCATGCTGGCCATTACAGATGTCTCAGAACATCTCCAGTGCACAGAGTCTTTTTGGAAACTTAAGCCTCTGGATTTTTTGAACAGCACAACTGTGCGTTTTATAGGGGCTCCCTGAAGCCCAGCTTACAAGGTTCTGTAAGGCTTTTGTTGTTCTGAATGGTATTATCACATGTTTTGGTCGAGCAGAATATAGAAATTTGTATAAAAGCAATCCCTTACACAAAGAAAATATATTTCCTTTTATATTAACAATCAGTATATTTAATGATTTAATGCATATTGAAAATATACAGAATAGTATATTAATATGCTTTTACTGTTCTATCATAATGTATATTTATATTCAGTAATATGCTTCATAATATATAGATGTACATGTAATAAAATATAAACTGTATGTGGATAAAAATAAATGGTTATATTTGTATATTTACAGTTCACATCTATATGGGAACATGTGTGTGCAATATCTGTACACAAAAATATTATGAACATATATATGTTCCCTCCTGGAGGAATGACCTGCCCAACTCAATCCGAGCAGCTGAGTCCTTAGCCATCTTCAAGAATTGGCTAAAACACATCTCTTCCATCTTTATTTGACCCTCTAACTCTAGCACTTTCTATTCTAATTCTATTCTTCAATTCTTTTTTCCTTAAAAAACGTGTCCATTTTAGACTCGCACTCTATTCATTTACTAATGCTTGTTTTCTTTAAAAAAAAAAAAACTAACACTAGCTTGCTCGATTCTTTTTCTATTCTATCTGTTTTCTTTTTATTTATTATATTATAAAAAAAAAAAACC